>NW_028280900.1:397500-697500 GCF_059751285.1 Brachycentrus maculatus | reverse complement strand
GGAGTCCCGGCCGGTTTAGATTTTGATGAAAAATACATGAAAATTGATAATTATTTTACATTGATTTCTATGTGGAAAAAATGTTTCGGTTAACATGTAAGATACTGGAACGAATTATGCTCGGTATAAGAGGTTCCACTGTATTTTTTTCCCTACCTGTCCCGGTTTAGAGCTTCATAATTATGGTAAGCCTAGTTATATCAGACACTTATAATACATCTTCTTCTTATTATTATTATTATTATTATAGGCTTTTTAAGAGGGATTAGCCTCCTGCGACGTCGATTCCCAGTGGTCTGCCCGGGAGTCGTCTACCATGCGGTTGGGCGTACAGTGCGATGTGAGGGAGTCTGGATGGTTCCATTCTCCTCACATGCGCATACCATCGTCTCCTTCGTTGCCTTCCCCACCTAACGACACCTTCAATCTCGCATATTTCCTGATCCAGGCATTTCTGATTCTATCTCGAAGACTTTTGCCTGTTATGCTTCTCAGAGTCCTCATTTATATCTTTTTATAATATATAATAGTTGTACTTCTCAGAGTCTTCATTATAATATATAATATTGCAAATTGTAAGTACTAAGTGCCAAAAGTGAAATGAATAAATTAGCACCCCCAGGCGCAGCACCTATCGGGTTTAATGTGACTCTAATTAATTATCAGGCCCGCATCACAATGACCTGTGACGTAAATCAAAAGCTGTCAATGGGTTTATTGTCGCCGGTGGCGCGAACACTTCCGATATTCAACCTGTGACTCGTCACAACTATCAATTTTGTCAACAGTTTGCGACCTTCGAAACGTCTAATTTGCGACCCGCTACATTGATTTACCGCGCTCAAACGAGCGATACATAATTGTTTCCAGTGCTGGTAATTTGGATAATTATTTCAAATTTCGCCTCAAAATGGTTTGAATGCAATTTAAATTTGCTCTTTATTACCTTGTATTAAAAAAAAGATAAAAATGAAAGGCCATCACATCAAATAACTGACTTATTTACCATCATGCTGCTCGGCTGTTCAAACTTAAAACACAGTAACGGTCATTTTTTTTAATTACTTTTTTTTTTGCATTTTTGGACTAAGTAGCATCTACTTAGTCCAAAAATGCAAAAAAACGTACTACAAAAAAATGTCCTTTACTGTGTTTTGAGTTTAGACAGCCGTGCTTCTTCGGAGGGGCAGGCAGAAAGAATTGAACGCCACACCAATCTGTGTTTTGCAAAAAAAATATATCGCCTTTTCCACATTCATGCATCTCTTCATACATATCCGCCGATTATTACAACTCCTGACCTAACCACTTTCAAGTATTTGTTGGAAATACTTGAGCTTCAAATTATTAAAAAAATATATTCGTGAATGTGAAGAGGCGAAGAGTGATTGTAAAGAAAATGTTGTGTTATTTTATCGTTACTAAAATCACAAAATTTCAAAGTCATAGATGAATAACTTTTGGAGATTTAAGATATTGACCAAACGAACATTTATGTAGATTTTAATGGCTTATTAAATCAGCGAAAAATTGTTAGTTGAGTGGTGTTTCCAGAAACATTGAATTATGGAATTTGAATTGATTAATCTCATAGAAATCGATAGGGTGAATTAAAAAAATAATACATCGCACTACACCGCCAACCCCAAGGTAGACGACTTCCGAGCAAACCACCAAAGAGATGGATTGACAGTTAAGAATCGACATCGCAGAAGGCTGATCCCTCTTAATAAACAGGCCACAACTCTAACACCAAGAAGAAGAAGAAGAAAAAGAAAAAAATCAATAAAATGAAAGTTGGTTTAATGTGGCCCAAAACGGATGCGACGAACAATGGACACTCTTAAAGCACACTGGCGCGGAGAGACGGTTAGTCGGTCTAATCACATAACGCGGTGTGAATCCGCACTTCTCTATAGGTGTGACAATCCGTTCAATCCGTTCACTTCCGTTCTGGGCATTGTCCGCCGTGTGGCCCGGCTTTGTGCATTCGTCTCGGCCAAGGTGCGCTGAGGCTGGAGCGCTGACGCGTCACGCGTCACGCGCATCAGCGTCACGCGCATCAGCGTCAGCGGTCTGGCAGTCAGCATCCGACACGCTCGTTTGGAGACGGCTTCGACAGTCTCGACACACTTAAAAGCCAAACCAAACTCATACAACACTCTCGATCTTCTGCTTCATTATCTCTTCTTACATTTTCATTACATCTCATCTTACATCTTCACAAACATGCTAAATTGCATCAAATCAATAATTTTATTTTAATTTATTTTATTTTCACGTATGTATTAAATGTTCAATCAAACACTGTTTTTTTGAGTCTACTAAGTTGTATTTTATTAACTTTATAAAATAAGGCAACTTTGTTTTGACCACTTTTTATTGGTACACTTTTTCCTACCGGTTTCAACAAGAACCTTGTCGTCATCACGGCTGTCCAAACTTAAAACACAGTAAGGGACATTTTTTTGTAGTAAGTTTTTTTTGCATTTTTGGACTAAGTAGAATCAACTTAGTCAAAAATGCAAAAAAAACGTACTACGAAAAAAATGTCCCTTACTGTGTTTTGAGTTGGGACAGCCGATCAGGGTATATGTACTAATTCTAAAACATTGAAATACTTATAATTACCCTTCCCTTACGATACCAAAAACTTCCACGCACTCCGTACACCATATGAAAATGTGATTTTGATTTGAAAACGGGAAAAAACTCCTAAATGTTGCTTTTATTGAGTATAGCCCAGCGGATACGTCCACTCCGGACGACAACATTGTGAGCTACAAATGGTGCAAATCGTCCAAAAGTTGTTTTATTTTATAAAGTTTATAAAATGTGCCACAAAGTAAATGCGAAAAACATTCAAGAAATGTATTTTATTGTTTATAAACACATTAAAATCAATTTTGTGACAATTATTTCGCCTAGTTATGGCATTTTCAAACGAATGTAAAGATCAAATGGACTGACGTAGATGTATACTAAAAAAATCAGTGTTTGATTTAACATTTAATATGTAAATTAAAATGGAGTTCTACAAATTAAACGCAAAATCTATAAAGAGATTGGTAGTTAGTTAGTTCAGTTAGTAATCTAGATCCGTTTCCAACTCGACGTTGGCCGATACTCAGACGCCTCCACAACCCGACCAGTACAGCAGACAGACACGGAACAGCTCCAAGGCGTTTGTAGAAAATGATCAGTCATCGAATTTCTCACATGAAATGGGGGCATCTAGTAGCAAATTAATTCAGTATTTATTTCAGTAGATTTTTCTTTTTTTAATTAATCTTTTACTTAGTAAATACCACTTTTCTTAAAATTTACTGTGACACGTGTTCCCACTGATAAGCAATAAAAATAAAAAATAAAAATAATACTTTAATAATAAATAAATAAAAATAAGGAACATCTCCTATCCCCTCTTCAACCTTCATCGTCCCAAGGACCCAACTTCACATTTTATAATCAGCTTCACATACGGTGTTTGAAAATGATGCGGAATGCATCGAAACACGTGTCACAGTAACATTAATTAAAAATGGATAGATTTTACCACAAAGTGACTGCCGAATCAATTCATGAAATTAGAATTTTCTAATTTAGCGAGATCACACCAAGCAGAGTCACCCTTGGCCACTCAGGAGTGAAGTGGTCCTTGGATGACAATTGCACTCAGTCACCTCCTCGTGAGGGGTCGTGAGGGGTTGTGAGGGGTTGTGAGGGGTTGTGAGGAGAGCGAGGGGGAGGCTGTGATCAATTTTACCCTTCAATATCATAAAAGAGAAATCAGGGAGAGAAATATACTCCACCGACTAAACGAATTTTCAACGATTTAAATGTACACAACATTTTGAGTGTGTCCAAATACTTGTTACCAAAATCTGGATTATCTCCAATCACAGGAGTTATTTTCATATTATTTTTTGACATCTCATCAAAGATGAAGAAGAATATGGAAGTCTGTGCATTTACGGGGCTGACGACCGTCATAGGCTGGTTTAAGTGATCACTTTGCACACATGTAACATTCACCAATTCTACCCATTATTGACAACCACACTACTTAAATTCTTGGAAGTTCTATATATTATATACATATCGCTCACTCTTTTCAAGAACGTCATATATCAAAAAACTTGATTTTTCGGGAGATCGTTTTTAAACATTAAAAATATAATAAAATGTATATTTATCAAAAATAAATATAAAGCCACTTGTTGAATTTTTTAGTGTGCAACAGATCTTTTTAGGTAAAACCTTAATGTTTTTTCTCCATTTGAAAAATATTTAGTATATTTAAAACAATAATTAAACAATACCTTTTCTTCGAAATGCAAAAACAACACTTTCTGCCCTGTAGCGGGTAAATATTAAGTTAAAAATATGACTCTTGCTAGGATATAGTACATTTTCTGGGCATTCCGAAAACATGCACAACTGAAAATTGACGATTTTTGATTTATGACGTTCTTGAAAGGAGTGAGCGATATGTAAAAATCTTGAAACATTGTTCTTGAATCACTAGAACTTCACTAGAGACATCTATTAGTGAGATGTGATTTAAATGTCAGTATATAAATTTTTCTACTATTGCCATCACGCCGTTTTCACTGCAGGGGTAGGCAGAGAGGAATAAACCCTACATTCTTATGTTCTGACATACACTCCTAGCTTTCTTCACATCCATACATCTAGTCATACATGCCCTACACGTAGACCATTAACACTACCATATTGTAGGTTCTGATTGATCTGGTCGTGCCAAGTCTTTTTCATACGTCCTCGTTGTAGAAGAAGAATAAGGAAGTCTGGGTATTTATAGGGCTTATGACCTGCATAGACTGGTCAAGCGATCCCATTACACACATTGATTGCACGGGAACTATCCATGATTGGTTTAAGCAAGCTTTTATTTAGCAGAAACACATTTATTAACATTATGCAAGATATTTGATATACAAGGTACATACGTACCCAACGATTATTACGACTCCTGACCCGGCAGCTCTCAAGTATTTGACATACCTGATTGTGCCAGGTTTTCCTCGGTCTTCCTCTGCTTCTTTTTCCAACTACAATCGCCTCATAAATTTGTTTAACCGTTCTTTCCTCCACACACATTATAATCCACATCTGTAAAAGCGCCCTTCAGGTAGTTTTGTTTACGAAAATAGTGCTATATAAGTTATCCAAAATTATTATAATTATTATCTTAACTGAATTATTTTACATACTAGGAAACGCCTGAAAACACGTAAAAATTACTCATAAGTGGAGACACCCAGATTCGTGAACATAGATTCGAACACACCCAAGATCTTGAGAAAGCTAGTATTCGTGTAATTCGTATGTCTAAGTAGGAAAGTTTTAATTATGTAAATTGTCAACGAAAAGTTTCAGAGATACGGCATTGCATTTCCGGTACAGTAAACACGGATTCGGAAGCAGACTCCGCGAGCCGGAAGAGCCGTCTTCCGACGTTTGTCAAGTGACGTCTTCATTCCGCTTCCGCGGTCGGCGCGTGTTGCACGCGCCGACTCTGAACTCAACATCTGAATAAACACAATAGGGTATTATCACTCGGGAGGAATATCTAATTTAACATACTCAACCTATAAAGGGTTATGTAAGACTCGTTTGGCGTTTATAACACCCGATATAATCAATATTTTCATTCATCATTTTCTTTTGCAAAATTCGCCTTCGTAAAAACGGTGCTTTCTTAAGTTGATAATGACTGACGTCACAGTAACGATGGACTTATTTCAATATTGGTGACATTGCTAAATTATAGGCGGCTCTATTTGTTGATGTCTATGGTGCACCCCCTCTCCCTCCCTCCCCTCCCCTCCCCGTTCATATTATCACACAAATGGTAGTGGTAAACAAACAATCCACGCTACTACTATTATAACTCTATAAAGCAGAAAAAAAGACATTTTAAGATACGCCACGTAATACGTCACGTGATACTATTTCGAAACATTGTGCTTGAATCACTAGAATTTCACTAGAGACATCTATTGCTGAGATGAAAAAAGATTTTTTATTGAACAGAAACTTTCTTTTCTTTCATTTGTATGTGAGGTTTGAATCTTGCATTTTGATCACATACATGAGAAACGCTAGAAAACATCCTTTTCATTTTATTATTTAAGCTCATAATTTTACCAGTTAATTTATTTACAGCATTTAGAGTGTGTGACAATAAAACAACATCATGAGAAATCCCTATTCCATACGAGTATGTAGAATGACATGCAACATCTCATTGTTGACGATGCAACTAGTTAGTTACACATAACGAGCGAATTTTCAATTACCAAGTTAGCGTCGCTATTCTGTAGCGAGCGGACTATACGGCGTCTGTAGCGCGCTGCGGGCGGCGGAACCGCAAACAAATTGCTCGCACGGTATACTTTATTCGCTGCATAAAGGCGAGGCACTCAATTAAATTAATCAAACATAAACACCTTGAGAGATTGGCAAAAATGCGCTTGATAATGTATGCAAGATATGAATGAGTAGTAAAAAGAATGGTGTATATTGGCAAAATACTATTAAAAGAAACGATTTTTATATCGCTCACTTCTTTCAACAACGTCATATATAAAAAAAAAACGTCAATTTTCAGTTGTGCATGTTTTCGGAATGCCCAGAAAATGTACTATATCCCAGCAAAAGCGGCATATTTTTAACTTAATATTTACCATACCTGCTACAGGGCAAAAGGTGTTGTTTTTGCACTTCGAAGAAAAGGTATTGTTTAATTATTGTTTTAAATATTTTTCAAATGGAGAAAAAACATTAAGGTTTTACCTAAAATGATCTGTTGCACACTAAAAAATTCAACAAGTGGCTTGATATTTATTTTTGATAAATATACATTTTATTATATTTTTAAAGTTCGATCTCCCGATTTTGTTATATTTTTAAAGTACGATCTCCCGAAAAATCAAGTTTTTTGATATATGACGTTGTTGAAAGGAGTGAGCGATATATGCACATCAATACATCAATGCACATCAACCCTCAATTCTGTAGTTCTTAAAAAAATATTTAATATTTTTTTTTAAGTACCTAATATTTTTACATCTCATACATACCCGCCGCTTGTTCCTACTTCTAACCTGATCAATTTCAAGTATTATACGTACATAAACTTATATCAAATGTAATATTTATACTGTACCAAATTCAGAATCAACATCGCCACATGAAAACAATCTACAATATGTCATTAAAATGTTCGATAAAAAAGAGGAAAATTAATTAATGTAACAATCTTTTTAGTTAGCTAGTTGACGTTCTCTGTCGGGACAATTATTTGAGTTTGTATTAGAGCTTCCTTGTTTGACGTTGCAGTTTGCACTGCATTACTTCGATACCTTGACAACAAGGGATCCTTACAAAATACCGAGTCGGATTTGCATGCCTTTCTACCCCCTGCCCTCTATTTCGAGACGTTGATAACGTTATGTGTTTCAAGCTGAGCAAAATTACTGTAGAAAGTGTACCGAGCACCTCCCCGAGGGGGTAGGCAGTAAGCAGTAAGCAGTAAGCTGCAGAGCTACCCCGAGATACCCCCGAGGGTGGCGTATTCTATGAGTCTGGCTTTACGGTCGGTTAAACCCATTCAGACGGGATCTACGCTACGTCTTGGGGAGATATTTCAATGGCGGGATCGCGTTAGATTATTACATATTTATATGAAGAGATTAAGTGAGAAAACTCCGGAATTTGAGATATTAATACAGATATTTGCAACAAAGCCCACCCCTAAATAGGATGAGAGGTACTCCATGCGCATTCAACCTCAAAAGTTCAACTTTCCGTGAAGACGTTATATTATTATATATATATACTTACTCTTTGATCATTTGCTAATTAATTTTATAATAATTTTGGATAATTTATGTAGTACCATTTTCGTAAAATACTACCACTTCACTGTGATTTTGTTGAAGAAAAGGATATTGTGGAACTGCTTTAGGAAACAAATGGATTTTTCAATTAAGAAAACTTGTTCTTGAATCACTAGAACTTTACTAGAGACATCTATTGATGAGATGTAAAGAAGCTTTTTACTAAGCAGAAACTCTTATATTAGTATGTGAGTCCGAATCCTAGATTATAATCACGCACATGAGAAACGCCAGAAAATACCATTTTCATTTTTATTATTTAAGATTATAATTTGACACAACCAAAATGTTGTCCAAATACTTGTTCACAAATCTGGGGTTTTTTCTATACTTAAGAGCTATTTGTATATTTTTTGACATCTCAACATAGATGGAAAAGATTTGAAACTGGATTTCTAGTTTTTTTCTAAGGGTAAAGGCCTCTTCCATATACTTCTGTTTGTTCCTAGACATCGCTCGTCGTGAACTATCGATTCGGCAATAACAACGCTAGTTACCGTTATTGTATTATCTTCAATATGCCGCATTAGCTTCCATCGTCTCCCTCTCCCCAAAGCCGTAACGTCTCTCTTTTCTCCCTTCATATCGCGCACATCTACCCGGGCTGCATGAGTGTGGTAGAGGTGTATCGCACGGTGCATACAGATATTATCCTCGGCTCTGCCCGACCGAGTTTCTCCAGGGTATGCTTGGCTACAACAGAGACTAGAAAGATTCTGTATTTGATCACGCAATTTTATCGGTTGTATGATCGATAATCCTGAAATTATCCGGAGCATTGGTCTGTATGTTCCTGAGACATAGATTTGTCGGCATGGATTGTTACAGGAACATCTGACGATGGTATGCCTGTAGGAATAGCTACAGCTGTGCTCAACAATATCGCGCTGGATATCGATCTGTTCTATGTGTCTGAATTAGTATTCCGAAGTGGAATTCTTCTATATCTTTAACAAGAGTATTCTTGCTTATTTTCGATTTTTTGTGAACGCATTAAATTTTAGTTAGTGAAGTATACGTTCTTCTTCCTGGCTACATCCCAACTTATCGTCTTTGTAGACTGCTGGGGTCAGCTCTCCTCGTCCTCAGGTTATAGATCAATCTGTCATGGACAACGTCAAGCTACCCGGGCTCCATAAGTGTGGTAGGGGTGTGTCGCACGATGCATACAGTTTACATGCATTAGCCGATAACCCCTTGGCTGCGGATCCCCGCAGAATTTCGTACGTGCGCCGCCGCCGGCGGCACCGGAATGGTTAATCGTGCAGAATTAATTCGATTACGTTGTGAATTATCGCATATTTCATGACTTTTGACATTTTTACGCTCAAAGCGAAAATTGTGCAGTTTATCATATTTAATTAAATGTGCGCAAGGACCCACTTCACACGTAATTTTGATTAAATTGCATTTAGTAATTAAAGCACTCAATTTATTTAATTATTTTTCATTCATTCAAACCCTTATCAGCACCCTGAAGGTGCATAGGGCACTGCATCATATAAACACGGTGTTATCTTGATCGTTAACACACGAAGGAAAGGTGATCAGCCTTCCGCTTCAGGTACCAATCCAGGGTAATATTGAATAAATATTAGAGTGAAAAAACACTTATATTTATTTGATCCCCCTGGAAATCGAATCCGGGACCTCTAGAACGGTAGCGGAGCGTGCTGACCATTACATACGGAGGCGGACATTATTTTTAAAAATGAAATTGCGGCGCTGAATTATTTTTACATATTTAAAAATAAAATAAAAATAATATACGAGTATGTAGTTACAAGAGTATTTTTTTTTCGAACATTTTTACCTTACAATCTTGAAATTAATAACATATTTAATTTAAACACAAAAGTGAATGCCGACACAATAAAAAGAATTGATGAACTTTCTTTGATTTTGTTTTTTATTTTATTCTTTCAGACCGAGATTGCAAAACGCCTCAACGCCATCATAGCCCAGATCCTCCCTTTTCTAAGCCAGGAACACCAACAGCAAGTAGCCACAGCTGTGGAGAGAGCTAAACAGGTCACCATGCCGGAACTTAACGCAATAATCGGGGTAAGTTGATAGCCAATCATAATTTTTCCATAATTTCGTTAAATTACAGCCCTACGTACGTGATACGCGCGTTTTGTCTGCTATTTTCCGCGCTTACGAGATAGAATTTCCCCGTATCGAGACTTCCATATTCTTCTTCATCTTTGATGAGATATCGCTCACTCCTTTCAAGAACGTCATAAATCAAAAAACTTGATTTTCCAGGAGAACGTTTTTAATGTTTAAAAATATAATACAATGTATTAAAAATAAATTTCAAGCCACTTATTGAACTTTTTACTGTGCAATAGATCTTTTTAGGTAAAACCTGAAGGTTTTTTTCTCCATTTCAAAAATATTTAGTAATTTTAAAAAAATAATTAAACAATACCTTTTCTTCAAAATGCAAAAACAACGCTTTCTGCCCTGTATCGGGTAAATATTAAGTTAAAAATATGCCTCTTTTGCTGGGATATAGAACATTTTCTGGGCATTCCGAAAACATGCACAGCTGAAAATTGACAATTTTCGATTTATGACATTCTTGAAAGGAGTGAGCGATATGTAAAAATAATATGAAAATTACATTGTCATTAAATACATACAATAAGGGTTGGTACCACGACGTTTTTCCTACTAGAACTTCCGCTGTTAGGCTTTTGTTTGCCTCCATTCCCAGCATTCACCAATACTAACAAATAAAAATTCGGAAATGAAGCGATTAAAAAAAACACCCCTTGTTTTTTAAACGCAATGAAATATGTCTACACATTCGTGCAGTTATCAAGCTTAATATTAGTATCGACATGAAATTGGATTTCTCTCGCATTGACTGTGTAAACACTATTCTCGGTATAGGTATAGGTAGGGTGGGTGCCTACCTAGTAAACAAGAGTGGGATTAACTCCAGTAAGTACGCTCCCGATTTTTCGTGGTCCGATTAACCGGGAAGCGGATTATCCGAGACACTTGAGTCATTGAAAAAATATTTTATAAAAACAAAAATATTTCACAATAGTGCTTATAATGTCGTAACACGCGTTGAGGGCTGAACGCATTTGTAGTCCGTAGTGAAGGAATTCCGGCAAATCAAAAAACACACTTTATGAAAATGTACATACTATTACAAGAACCAATATACCCTTCAAACAAAATCTAACATATACTTCAATTTTATTCTTTTTTCTTCTTCTTCAACCCTTATCCACATCCCAATGGTGCATAGGGCACTGCATCATATAAACGCAGTGTTATCTTGATCGTTAACACATAAAGGAATGGTGATCAGCCCTCCGTTTCAGGCACCAGTCCAGGGTAATATTAAATAAATATTAGGGTGAAAAAATCAATTCATTTGACTACCGCCCTGGAAATCGAACCCGGTAACTCCAGTACGGTGGCCAAACGTGTCAACCATTACACTACAGGCTGAGGTGGTTGGAGACGTACCAAAAATAAAAGTTGCCGAAAACAAAGTTTTATTTATTTCATAAAGTGTATTTTTTAGTTTTGTATGATAATAAATAAATAAATACATATAATGGCAAAGAACACACCACAGTGCGAATGGTGGTGCATTATGTAAAACGAGCCCACCCCTACACTCAACCCGGCCGTGATTTTTGTTTTGTTTTGTTTTTCGACGCTCAACATCCGATAATTGAACAAACATCGCTTTTAATTGACAACACCGAGGCCGGTCGCCATTTTGCTGTAAACAACACGTGCATATACATGATAGAAAAATATACCGCGATCGAAAAACCCAGTTACTTTTTTGTCCGCCTCCGTAGAGTAATGGTCAAAACTCTTGGCCACCGTACTGGAGGTCCCGGGTTCGATTTAAAGGGGGGTCAAATAAATACAAGTGACTTTTACACATTAATATTTATTCAATATTATCCTGGACTGGTACCGGAAGCGCAGGGCTGATCACCTTTTTTCCGTGTGTCAATGATCAAGATAGTATTGCGTTTATATGATGCAGTGCCCTATGCACCATTGGATGCATATAAAGGTTTGAAGAAGAAGATTTTTTGTGCAAGACAAATTTATTCCCGTGAGTTTTTATTCCTACAATTTCATTTCTATCATCTATTATTTTTCCATTATCTATCTTTCTTTCAATTAACTTAGCGTAAAACTTCGTACTTTCTCAAATACCACTTTTCCCGCGAATATCTCCGTGTATCCTAGATACCCGTTTATTCCGTACTTAATGACTACATCTGTTAGGAAATGAATTTAAATTTTGAGTGGGTCCAAATACTTACAATACAAAATCTGGATTATCTCCAATTACAGGAGTTATTTTCATATTATTTTTTGACATCTCATCAAAGATGAAGAAGAATATGGAAAAACCAGCCTTTGACGGTCGTCAACCCCGTAAATGCCCAGACTTCCATATTCTTCTTCGTTTTTGATGAGATGTCAAAATATATTATAGGGGGTTATTATTTTAAATTGTATTTTTACATTTGAACCAACGGAAATGACAAAAATGAGTCATTCTTATGGAATAAAATAACAACGTATTATTTTATTCTGTAAAATGCAGTTCCACCAAGAAATGAAGTGCAAAACTTAAATCTAATGAAAAGAGTCACTATTACAAGTAAATGAAATTTTCCATCCTTAAATTTTGCGATGCTTATCTCGACGTTATAGGGGGGGTCACTGTTTTAGAATATAACAGATTTTACTCCAAAACGGATTATTAAATCTTCCGCACGGCCGTTGAAACACTCGAATTGTTTGTTCAGTTCCAATCGCCGTGTTTCATAGCGCCACTTAACATCCAATACCGTAATCATTAAGCAATTTTCCATTCCGACAGAGAGCCCTTGAAACTTGCCAAGCGATGGCAACAACACACAAACCTCCCCCTCGAACTCCCAACCCCTAAACGTACACCAACCAACCCCCAGCGTTCGGAATGCGAGAACTACGTCGGTATCTGCTAATTGGCGAAATGAAATTGTAAAGTGAATCCCTCAAACGAATGTTCGGCAAAACGATGTATGGTGAAATAAGGCAATAATGTATTACATTATTTTTTGACATCTCATCAAAGATGAAGATGAATATGGAAGTCTGGGCATTTACGGGGCTGTCGACCGTCATATTCTATTTTAAGTGATCACTTTACACACGTGTAACATTCACCAATTCTAGCCATTATTGACATCCACACTACCTACTCAAATTCTTGGAAGTTCTATATATATGAACCAATTTAGAAACCTTGTACTTGAATCACTAGAACTTCACTAGAGACATCTATTGGTGAGATGTAAAGAAGCTTTTCAATAAGCAGAAACTCTTACAAAAAATAATATGAAAATAACTCCTGTAATTGGAGATAATCCAGATTTTGTGAACAAGTATTTCGACACACTAAAAAAGTTGTAAATAATGTATTAATATTATCAACATTTGTCAACCTGTAAAAAGATTAATGGTCTCGCAATACCATGATAATGAATTCTTCCTTTCCCCGAAAATGAGTATGCATAAGTTTACGCACCTACATGCCCCATTAACTATTGTTGTCTCCCGTAAATTATCACTGCACATGTTAAAACTATTACCTAAGTGCTTAGAATTGTATACATATCGCTCACTCCTTTCAAGAACGTCACAAATCAAAAAACTTGATTTTTCAGGAGAACATTTTTAAAGTTTAAAAATATAATACAGTGTATTAAAAATAAATATCAAGCCACTTATTGAACTTTTTACTGTACTACAGATCTTTTTAGGTAAAACCTGAAGATTTTTTCTCCATTTGAAAAATATGTAGTATATTTAAAAAAATAATTGAACAATACCTTTTCTTTACGAAAGTGTTGTCTTTGCATTTTGAAGAAAATGTATTGTTTAATTATTTTTTTAAATATACGATTTATTTTTCAAATGGAGAAAAAACCTTCAGGTTTTACCTAAAAAGATCTGTTATACAGTAAAAAGTTCAATAAATGGCTTGACGTTTATTTTTAATACATTGTATTAAATTTTTAAACTTTAAAAACGTTCTCCAGAAAAATCACGTTTTTTGATAAATGACGTTCTTGAAAGGAGTGAGCGATGTATATAATACATGCAATACAAAAGAGATTGATTTAAACAAAATAAAAAAAATATATATGAACAAAATACACATTGCAACAATAATTGTCAGATTAACATAAACAAACTGTTTTATTCTCGTTATAAGAGGTTCCACTATATCCTCGTAATAGAAGACATACAAATATAACAGTTTCCATAGACTATGAAGAGGTATGTGTTGGAATCCCCCACTCACTGTCAAGTAGTTAGCAGCACCCGACGAAGGTACAGCGATGTTAATTACCGCGCGTGTATTATTCAGGCTTAGTGCAAGCTGCCTTGTACCTACTTCTCACCTTCACCCCCTCCCTTCTTCTATCTCGGGGGAGTGTGACGTCACAGCAGGGCAAATAGCCTTATCGCTAGGGCATTTTCCACCTTTTTCAGTATTTCAATAATAATAAACAACCTTTAAAATTCGATCTGTAATAAAGCAAAAAATTCTAAGTTTTTTTCCACTTTAATTTTATTTTTCTAGTGACTGATTTTCGTCGTTTTGATAACACAAGTGTGATGATGGCGGTAACGACAAAACCCGGTCACTTGTCAAATAAAATGAAAGTGGCAAAAATTATATAGTTGTCGTTTTTATTATTTATATTAAATGCAGTTTCTCTAAGAAATGTCAGACAAAATGTAAGAATAAATGCCCAGACTTCCATATTCTTCTTCATCTTTGATGAGATGTCAAAAAATGATAAGAAATGTCAGTACAAAACTTAAATCTAATATGAGTATTTGAAGATTCGAATCTGGGACTTTTTTATATGTCTGATGATTTAATTTAAGTTTTAGTTGGTAATTACTATTTTTTAAAATCAATTGTGACACGTATGTCAATGCATTTCGCATCATACGGTATTTGAAAATGATGCGGAATGCATCGAAACACGTGTCACAATAGATTTTAAAAAATTATGATATAACTAACTAACTAACTAACCATCACGCCGCTTCCCCGCAGGGGTAGGCAGAGAGAATCGAACGCCACACCACTCTGTCTTTGCAAACATTCTTTGCCTCTTCTACATTCATGCATCTCCTCATACATACCCGACGATTATTACGACTCCTGACCCGGCCGCTTTCAATTATTTGACCTACCTGTTTGTGCCAAGTTTTCCTCGGTCGTCCTCTGCTTCTTTTTCCAACTACATTCGCCTCATAAATTTGTTTAACCGTTCTTTCTTCACTCATACGCTCCACATGTCCAAACCATCTCAACGCACCTTTCTTAATTTTATCGATAATGCTTATCTCAGCCTTACATTCTTTCCTTATTTCATCATTCGAACATCTATCAAACATCGTTTTGCCACACATTCGTCTGAGCGATCGCATTTCGACTGCATTCAGTCTGCTTATTAATTATGATATTTTCCATGTAAAACTTGAATTATAAGTGAATAGATATTATCACAAAATGACTGCCGAATAAATGTCTTCAATTATTTTTTTTTATTTTGATAAATAAAAAAACTTTGTTTTTTGATCCACTCACATTTTTATTAACAACCAACTAGTTTCCAACAGGTTGTTGCCGAAACTAGTTGGTTGTTAATGAAAATGTGAGTGGATCAAAAAACAAAGTCTTTTTATTTCTCAAAATAATATATCAATATGATCCACAAAGTTAATGCTTTCAATATTCAAAACATATTATTTTTTTAATGAATTTTTCGCTTATAATTTTATGTTGAATTTCGTGTGATTTTTTCTCATTCTCAGTGCGTTTTTAGATGGTCAAAATATATTTATTTATTTATTTATGCACCTGTGATTAGTGCATCCGATTTGTGTATAGTATTTACTAATGCATCCCACAACTTTAGTTATTATTGTGACGTTTTTGCAAAGTGCCACCAGGTACAGTACCTAGATGCACACATGACACATATATAGCCGCCCAGTACATGCACACACAACACAGCCCCGTATGTTGGCACTCGAGCCGGTACTATCGGGAGTAGGTACTCGTGAAGCATGTCTGCATTTTACAAGAGCTACTTACACATGTATGGGCGTTGCGGGGTTCCCGATGTGGGGTGAGCTAAAACGTGTTCGTGCGGAGTAATTTCGTGACGTACAAATGACGTCAATAAGATGCTCTAAAATTACACCGTGTCATATGTTACACGTATAACAAATTATTCGCACTCGACACGAAAAACAGCCCACAAACTTTTTATGATTTAAAAATTATTTTAACCGAGTTTTTTTTCATTGTAGAGAGGTTGGTATATTACCTTCCAATAACTCTTTTTTTTCAAAACCATGTAATTAGTTCGAAGAAAAACTTTCAATGCAGAAACGGTGTTTTAAAAAAAAAAATTCGTATAATGAATGGTACATGGATTTAGAAAAAAATTACGTTCCGGCTTAACGAATTTTGGGTCTTAACGTTCAAGAAATGCTTCGATCGATCAATGATACATTGCCCTATGCACCATTAGGTGCGTATAAGGGTTAGAGAAATAACATATAACACTCTAGACCTTCACTTACGGTAACGCCTGAGACGGATAACTCTGATATATTTTTAAAATTTTAACTTTGCGATATCCCTTCGGAAAATAATGTGATAAAACTGTTAAATTAAAGTATACGGGGTGGGTTTATAAAAATTACGGAGTCGTTAAATTATGAACACCCTGTTGGCGCGAAAGTGCACCCGTATATCAAACAGAGCGCCCTTAAGTGCGAAGCTCTCCGCATTCGAGCGGAGGTGTGAATGTTTGCATGCAGCTGAATATATGCATATGTATATGTATATGTATATATATATATATATATATATATATATATATATATATATATATATATATATATATATATATATATATATATACATATATACATATATACATATACATATATACATATATACATATATATATATATATATATATATATATATATATATATATATATATATATATATATATATATATATATATATATATATATATATATACACATATTGTCCACCTTCGTAGTGTATGGTCAGCACGCTCGGCTACCGTTCTAGAGGTCCCGGGTTCGATTTCCAGGGAGGGTCAAATAAATATGTGATTTTTTCACCTTCATATTTATTCAATACTACGCTGAACTGGTACCTGAAGCGGAGGGCTAATCACCTTTCCTTCGTTTCTTAACGATCAAGATAACAGTGCGTTCAAATGATGCAGTGCCCTATGCACCACCGAGTGCGGGTGAGGTTGAAGAAGAACATTTTTTAAATTATATTTTTGACGAACATCGTGAATAGTAACCCTGACAGGTGTTTAATCAGTTTAAATCACGTAAATAAGCATTGTTTTACTTCACATTTTTTTCATAAACAAGTTTTTCTTGCTCCTGTATATTGTGATACCCTGTGTATACAAAGTCGGTACATAGACTCAACATACCCTTCTCTGTTCAATCCGAACGCAAAGCAGAACTGTAGGCCATTATTATTTTTCAGGGAAATGTATTTCCCGATGTTCGTCACGTGTTTTTCCCTAGTCTAACATGACAACCGGCGAACTTTACGTAATACTGTAAACAGGGTGAATACAATATTTGTTTTATTTTCATGAATATTGACGTGAAGCGATCCTGTTTTCTCAACGTCTGTTACATTATACTTTGATTTATTCAGCAACTAGTTGTGGAGTCGATATGGGGGTAGAAATGTGACAGCATTGCAGTTTAGTGTTGGGTTTACGTGACATTTTCTCCATTATATTAAGAGCATTATGGGAAGCTTATTGAATGAACGCTCTCAAATGGAGTGAACTCTCCATCCCTTATCTCGAATAGGGGAAGTAAATGGACACATGGCCACTGACGGCGAACCTTAATCATGTATATTTAGAAATAAATACCGTAATGTATTAGTGAAAAATTTACTAAAAATATAATAATAATAAGCTGAGATGGTTTGGACATGTGGAACGTATTAGTGAGGTAAAAACGGTCAAAAAAATTACTTAAAATATAATAATAATAAGTTGAGACGGTTTGGGCATGTGGAACGTATTAGTGAGGTAAAAACGGTCAAAAAAAATACTTAAAATATAATAATAATAAGTTGAGACGGTTTGGGCATGTGGAACGTATTAGTGAGGTAAAAACGGTTAACGGTTGTTGTAGTTGGATAAAGTAGCAGAGGAAGACCGAGAAAAACTTGGCACAATCAGGTATGTCAAATACTTGAAAGCGGCCGGGTCAGGAGTCAAAATAATCGTCGGGTATGTATGAGGAGATGCACGAACGCGGAAGAGGCGGAGAATGTTTGAAAATTAATTAAAAATGGATAGATTTTCCCGCAATATGACTGCCGAATCAATTAAAGAAATTATAAAATAACTCCTAAGCGAAGAAATGGTAAAAGGCAGTAATGCCGTAAATAAATGAATAAATAAATAATCACTGTGCTGTGCTACGGAAAAATCCAGATTTAATAATAATAATAATAAAATTGGATAACTTATATAGCGCCATTTTCGTAAAAAAATACCTCAAGGGCGCTTCACTGTGAATGAATTGGGGAAAATATTATGGTGGAAATGATTTAGCAAACAAATGTGTTTTTAGTCTTTTTCTAAAGATCATCTCACTCTCACTATTTCTAACCATTGGTGGAAGAGCATTCCACGCCGTCGGTCCTGCAACAGCAAAGGCACGCTCGCCAAATTTAGTGCGTTGGTTGCGAGCTGGTAAGATAACTTTGCCCATTGCAGATGTTGTAGCCGATCGAAGCGTGAGACGTCTATCAACCAATTCATCTGGAATACACAGCTCCTTAAGATACTCTGGAGCCATATTGTGTATTGATTTATACATGAGTAGGCAGAGTTTATACTCAACCCTTTCGGGAAAGCGTAACCAGTGGAGTTTGTGAAGTAGTGGGGTGATGTGACTGAATTTAGAAATTCCAAAAATTAGTCTCGCAGCTGCGTTTAACACTGATTGCAGTCGAGTCATTTTATTGTTTGGTAGACCCGTGTATATACCGTTACAATAAGATTTGTGAACAAGGATTTAAACCCACCCAAACTATACTTGTAGATATAATAGCTTTATTTAGGTTCTGTATATCTTTTCTTACTTCATTCTCTTCGTGAACGCCCTGTACACAGTATGTACAGGGTGGTGATAATGTAAACTATCCTCCCCACAGGGTGTTTTCTCGTGTTATTTCTCTTACGTAAAACGGGAAAATAAAACAACACCGTTCTAAACAATCCCGGGAGTGGCGCTCCAGAAAAATGAAACAGGGTTGCCATTTTTCGAGCGCGGTTCGAACAATGTTTTTATAGCAAGGGCAACACAGGAAACAATGATTTTTTCCTGAATTCCTACATGCGCATTGTAGAGAGAGGTGTATTAAAATTAAAACAACTTACATAGGTACTTAAATAGTTTTATTTTATTTTTATGGAATAAAAAAAATGTTTAACTAACTAACTAACCATCACGCCGCTTCCCCGCAGGGGTAAGCAGAGAGAATAGAGCGCCACACCACTCTGTCCTTGCAAACATTCTTCGCCTCTTCCACGTTCATGCATCTCCTCATACATACCCGCCGATTGTTACGACTCCTAACCTGACCACTTTCAAGTATTTGGCATACCTGATCGTGCCATGTTTTTCTCGGTCTTACTCTGCTTCTTTTCCCGCTAGCATTCGCCTCATAAATTTGTTTTACCGTTCTTTCCTCACTCATTCGTTCTACTTGTCCAAACCATCTCAACACACCTTTCTTAATTTTATCGATAATGCTTATCTCAGCTTTGCATTCCTTCCTTATTTCACTATTCGTACATCTATCATACATCGTTTTGTCGCACATTCTTCTGAGAGATCGCATTTCGACTGCATTTAGCCTACTTTCATCCTTCTTTTGCCAACTCCATGTTTCACTTCCATACATTAGAGTTGGAACCAGGACTCCGTTGTGCACTGCCAGTTTAGCTTCTGCTGATAGGTTTTTATTTGCTATAACTGATTTCAGCTTTAACTGATTTTTTAACTGATATTTGCTATAACTGATACTAGCTATAACTGATAACTGAAATCAGTCATAAAAAATGTTGGTTGATTGAAATGATCATTCTACGAATATAACACTTTTCTTTTATTATTTCATCGTTTTGTGGCTCGACTTGGTTTAGTGTAAAATAATTTAATAAAAAGCACACAATTCAAAAACGTTAAATTTCATAAAGCTAGTTGGTAAACGTAATTTTTTTATTATTTCATAAATATTTATTAAATGCTTTAAAAAATGATCCTTGCCTATTCAGGATTTAAAGCATATTTAGGTTAAATGTCAAATGTTAAAGCGGCTGTTGAGAAGTACGCTGTCCGTCATGAACAACGTTCAGTATTCGGCTGTCCAAATTTAAAACACAGTAAGGGACATTTTTTTGTAGTAGGTTTTTTTTTTGCATTTTTGGACTAAGTAGAGTCTACTTAGTCCATAAATGCAAAAAAAACCTACTACAAAAAAACGTCCTAAGGGACAGTAAGCTGTGTTTTAAATTTGGACAGCCGTATTGCGTGTGTTGCTGTTATTGCTGTATTGAGGACAAAAAAGGCCTATCATAAATTTAAAAAAAAAACACCTGTCCTGGTGTACATCAAATCATTCACATAATAGAAAGCAAAGTTGTGTCAAAATTTCAAGGCAATCAGAGAATAACTATGAGATTAAGACTTTAAACAAAAAAATACACAATCAAGTAGAAATCTAATTTCATATGTAGGTACATATAAATTTATTTTTGGTATCTTTTTTCACAAAAAAAAAGCTATTACCGAACAACTTTTCCGTCAAAAATTGAACTCGTGTTTACATACAAGCGCACGTTATTTGTGGTCCCCACTCACCCACCACAGCAGCCACATTAAGAAACAATTTTTCACACTTACTCGCGCATTACGCCTTCATTCATTCCATCGCTCCGGCTTTATTTGGGATCGTTCATAAAAACGGGCGATATCGCTATTTGTGCCGAGTCACTAATTCTCCTCACTTCCCCTTTAACCCGTCGGCACACCGGCCGCCACATCTTGCCGGATAAGAATATTTTACTTTCGCATATCTGCCGCGGTTTAAGCCCACACCTCCGTCCGTGGGTAGTTCATATTATCAAGGTACTATCGAGTGACATTTATTGTATTTATTTCTGTCAAATCGAATCAAATCAATAATTATTATGACTAAATAATTTTTCAATGGTCTGTATATTTTACCTTTATATTTAAGCTTTTGTCGCGGAATTTTAGGAAGTATTTTGGTGTGTCGTAGGTGAGAACAAGTTGTGGAGCACTGCTCTAAATTATATAAAATAAATGACTTATGTATGTGACATGTTTGAAAATAATTAAAAATATTATTTGTATATCTATTTAATTTATTTTTTATTTTGTCCGCCTCCGTAGTGTAATGGTCAGCACGCTCGGCTACCGTTCTGGAGGTCCCGGATTCGATTCCCAAGAGGGTTAAAATAAATATAAGTGATTTTTTCACTGTAATATTTATTTAATATTACCCTGGACTGGTACCTGAAGCGGAGGGCTGATCACCTTTCCTTCATGTGTAAACGATCAAGATAACACTGCGTTTATATGACGCAGTGCCCTATGCACCATTGGGTGCGGATAAGGGTTTTTAAAAAAATAATAAATATAAAACTGATATGCGGATGGATTAAAAGCTCGAAGTTCGGCTACCTCACCTTTCGGGCATATCGTTATTCCGTGCAGGTCGCCGTTTCTTCTTTTGCCAATACGCGCGTTTCGTGATCTACCCCTGTACTTCCACCCCTAGCGCCCCACACGAGGGTGTCGGCCAGGATTTAGTAACAATCTCCAACCGCACAACCCTGCAAACAAACTTAATCAATCCTAATTTGAGCTAGCGGGGGAGTGGTGAGTAAATGTAGCCGGCATTACGCGAACACATCTCGGCTTCGATCGAAAGACGGTATCCCAGGGGTCGGCAACCTCGTGGACCAAAAGAGCCGAACGGCAGCAAAACAATTTATAAATTAACAATATTTTTTTTTTTTAAATACGCGCTTAGAGTGTCAGAAATGAAGACTCTAAGAAGCATATCAAGCAAGAGTCTACGAGACAGAATAAGAAAGGATGATGTCGTTAAGTGGGGAAGGCAACGAAGGAGAC
Organism: Brachycentrus maculatus; assembly: GCF_059751285.1. Taxonomy (NCBI): domain Eukaryota; kingdom Metazoa; phylum Arthropoda; class Insecta; order Trichoptera; family Brachycentridae; genus Brachycentrus; species Brachycentrus maculatus. Next base: position 675,238 of record NW_028280900.1, on the reverse strand, counting down.
AATGGCACGCGCATGTGTGGAGATTGGAACAATCCAGACCCCCACACATTGCATTGTACGGCCAACCCCAACTAACCCCGAGTGTGATTTGCCCGAATACGATTCGGGTAGGTATTTTGCTGACACAGTGATTTTGACACATCGTACACGATATTTTTATAGTGATTTGCCCGAATCCAGCTCGGGTCATTCCCCCACCAGTCTAGATATATCCATTCTTCCTTTGTTTTTTTTCCTTCCTAATATTGTTTATTTATGTTTTAATACTGATTTATTAAATTTAAAAATATAATAAAAAACATAATATTGAAAAAAAGGGTGGCTTTTTTTGACCCACTTTTTTCCAAGAGGTTGACCACATAATTGGTTAAGAGCATGGCTCGCAAGCCGCGCTTTACCGACCCCTGCGGTATCCCGAAAGCGGTGCTCGACTTTATTGCGGTCGTTACGGGGGAAATATAATTTTATTATTCTGGAAATATCGTACGTTCGTTTCGTTTGAGAAATATGTTCGTAAGTTTTTTCTCGCTGCTCCGAGTTCGCGTGAAACGGTGTCGTTATACTAGCTCGGTATGATTTTATGTTGCCTCCACTTCGCAAACATTGGGACTCTATATCGTGTCTTTTTTATCGGTTATAGAAATATTTTATGAAGTTAAACTGACATCTTTTATTGCAAATTAAGTGACATTTCGTATTTTTAATATTTACAGCATTTATGGTACTTTACGGCAGGTAAACAATATATACAAAACATTAGTTATAATAATAATAATTTATACAGCGCCATTTTCGTAAAAGTTTACCTCAAAGGCGCTTATAAAGACAGAAAATGATATGATGTTGATAATGTTAGATAAAAAAAATGTCGTCAATCGATCTCGGGGCGTCGTGTTAGTAATGTGAGTATATAACCACTCACACAAATTTAATCTTCCGGTTTCGAGACGTAACCGTCTCTTCGTCGGGACAATCACTAAACCAGCATGCAAACAATACTACACGTCACTACCATAGCGCTATTCACATATGTACAACTATTTTTTTATGAATATGGAAGTATAGGTATTTATAGGGCTTATGACTTGTCAAAGACTGGTTAAGGGATCAACATGAGTGTGTGACATTTTCCTTCCTACCCATAATTAAAACAACTTCATTACTCTAATTTTTGGTTATGGCATATATCATAAATCTCATGTGGCTCTGTGATTGAGTTCACCGCAGCATCCATGGTTGATACGAGAAAGTTTTTATATAGCAGTGACCCTTTTATTTACATGTATGCAATATCCGAACCGGATCTCATGTATTCATCAATGTTTTTATTATTATTGATATAAATGTCATTTTTGACATCTCATCAAAGATGAAGAAGAATATGGAAGTCTGGGCATTTACGGGGCTGACGACCATCATATGCTGATTCAAGCGATTCAAGAACAATGTCAAAAGTGTAAAGTGATCACTTAAACCAGCCTATGACGGTCGTCAGCCCCGTAAATGCCCAGACTTCCATATTATTCTTCGTCTTGGTGAGATGTCAAAAAATAATATGAAAAATAACTCGTATTTGGACACACTCGAAATGTTGTTTATAAATATGCCAACGATCAAGATAATATTGCGTTTATATGATGCAGTGCCCTATGCACCATCTGATGCAAATAAGCGTTTGAAAAAAAGTAAGATTATTTATAATAATTCTGTACAAAGTATTTAAATGCCCAAATAAAGATATCCGTAATTCAAACACAAAATATCTTTTCAATAATTAGAATAAATATTTTATCTTATCCTCGTATTTTACTCCTATCTCACTGACCTCAAACACGTTTGAATTTTTCATTCCCCAAGCGCCCTTCTGCCCGCATCCCCTTACATTTCGTATGCTACAAATTCACACCTCGCACTTCAAAGCCGACAGTAGATCATCCCTCTCGCCAAACGGTTGCCACCCTCGGCATCTGATTCCCACCGCACTAAGGGAATGTTTGACCTTTTCGGTGCGGTGGCGTCTTGTACCCGGCGGGTCGACGCGTGGGGATGGGAATTGAACCTTTAGCAAGAGGGTTGGTTGAGCATTGGGGTAAGTCGGGTAGGGTGAATAGATTCCGGACGCGACTGAAATGCTGAGCGTTACCCAACCCCGTCGATTCCCTTAAGAGCAGTGACTATTTTTGATGCTGTTTGTGGGAATTTTAGTATTTATTTATTATCGTGCACAAATTCTCAAAAATATCTGAAATGGGTCGCTTTCAGCCATGTCGCATTTGATTGCATAAACAATTTTCTCTCATTATGATTTTTAAATAAATTTTAAAATAAGCGGTATTGTAATTTGGTCTCGATTAAAATAAACAATACATATTTTCATTTCATATGTTGTTATCGTTATTGCAATATTCCGAGTTATGAAAGTTTTTTTATATAGTGTCAAGTCGCTATTTTTTTTATTACTTATTATTTACCCTTCTAGCAGAGGAAGACCGAAGAAAACTTGGCGTAATTAAGCATTTCCAAATCTTGAAAGTGGTCAGAGCAGCAGTTTGATTTGATATACAGATAAATTTGATAGATTTTACCAGAATGCTAACGAGTGAGGCAAAACGGTAAAACAAATTTATGAGGCGAACGCAGGTGGAAGTAGGAGCAGATAAATACCGAGGAAATTATGGAATGATCAAATATATCAAAATAATTGGGCGTAGTCACACCAGAAGTGGGAATAATCTTCGGGTATATATGAGAAGATGCATTAATGTGTAAGTGGCGAAGATTGTTTGCAAAAACAGATTGACAGACTGGTCTGGCGTTCTATTCTTTCTGCCAACCGCAACGGGAAAGCAGCATGATGGTTAGTTAGTTAATTGCTTACCCTTTTACAATGGAAGTCAATTAGAAACGTACTCCTACAAAGCCATAACATGATAAATGCTAATTGTATCTCAAGCGCTTGACGCACAGTCACCTCAGCGATACTTGTCTGCTCCCCAACCCTTAGATCACCCTATCCCCCATCCCCTAGATCACTCCCCATCCCCCCGGATCCGGTAGAGAAGGCTGCGGTTCGTGTAAATGATGTCAGCTTGGGGGTGATACAGATATGGAGGTCCTAACTCCTATACAGGGTGCTACAATATAATATCGTCGCCTTAATACATTATGTGACTGTTTATAACTCCATCCGGGCTTCCTTCGAGCGAAATATGTAAAAAAAATACACTTTGTTGTATCCCATGTTTCTTTTGTACTATGTGGATAAGTACATATCCCTGAAGATAACACGATACTTGTCGAAACCGGTTGAAGAATCGTACTAATTCTTCCTGGTAATTCTCCAAATCTTATAAATAATAATTAACCGGTATGTACGAAGAGATGCATGAATGTGGATGAGGCGGAGATTATTTGCAAGGACAGATTGGTGCGGTATGCTATTCTCTCTGCTTACTCCTGCGGGGAAGCGGCGCGGTGGTTAGTTAGTTAAATTAATTGTATTCTATATTAAAAGCATTGTTAACTTTGTGGTATGGTAATAAACACTCTGCTTATCATTCATCGGCCACTTTGTGCAATACCACTTTAAATTTAAAGTGGTATTACAGTAAGTGAACGATGAATGATTAGGAAAATATCAATTTCGGTTACAACATTTTAAGTGTGTCCAAATACTTGTACACAAATCTGTATTATCTCCAATTATGGGAGTTATTCTTAATATTATTTTTTTAAACCAGCCTATGACGGTTGTAATCCCCGCAATTGCCCAAAATTATATATATAAATATATATGTATATACATATATATATATATATATATATATATATATATATATATATATATATATATATATATATATATATATATATATATATATACATATATATACATATATATATATATATTTATATATATATATATATATATATATATATATATATATATATATATATATATATATATATATATATATATCTTTTTAATTTAAATTAGTTTAAAAATTGAGAATTTGATCCCCTGAGAGCAAGTCTTGTAAACTCTCACATTATCTGTGTGTGGGATGTGATAACACTTGTACCCGTCTTCACGTGCGCCAGTATGCGCCCAAGTATGTATCTCCCCGTACTACGTGGCGTGGCACTTCGTAAAGCCGCTGTTAGCGTAGACCGGAAGTCAACGCTACGCCTTATTCAACCGGAAACGGATAGCCGCCACCCGACTCCACACACTTCCGATCGCGTTGAATAATTCATGAGCCGACATGTTGAAGGCACTTTTAAATTGTTTTAAAGTCAAACAAAAATGCTCTAGAATTTTTTTAAATCTATGTATTTTTTTCAAATCCTGCTTACTTATTTATTCTTCTATAAACCCTCATCCCCACCCGATGGTGCAAAGGGTACTGCATCATATAAACGCAGTGTTTTCTTGATCGTTTACACATGAAGGAAATATGGTCTGCCCTCCGCTTCAGGTAACCAGTCCAGGGTAACTTTTTTCAGTCCAGGGTAATATTGAATCAATATTAGAGTGAAAAAAATAATTGTAAAAATTTACATTTATTACTAGTAATAAATGTAACCCTGAAGAGGGCAACAGGTTGTTGCCGAAACTAGTTGGTTAATAAAAATGTGAGTGGATCAGAACACAAAGTATTTTTATTTCTCGAAATAATATAAAAAAGATAAATACTTAAATTAAAATGGAGTTCTACAAATTAAACGCCAAATCAATAAATAATATTTTACTGACAATTTTTATGAGTAGGTACTATCGCACAGATTACCGAACGTATTTGTTGCCTCAGCTTCAGTAAATTTCACGCCTTCGCTGAAAACTAGCACGGAATTGCATCCAATATTTATGTAAGATTTGCAGAGCGAGCGCTTTCGTGTTTGCTTTAAGCAACCCGCTAAGTGAGTGCGCCTCCACACGTACGGGTTACTGAAGCGGGAGCGCAAGTCTACAGCCCTTATTTATAGCCAATGAAGAGTCATGCGCCAATTCTGTACGGAGAACGAAACAATACTTAATTTGTAATATTTACAATGTGAGTCAATAGTACGTGGAATTCTTCTGAGTATTTACGGGGTTTACGACTTGTCATAGGGTGGTTTAAGTGATCACTTGATACACGCGTAATATTCACCATTCGACCCATGATCCTTGAACCACCTTTTACCACCCTTATTAATTCCTCTCCTTTCCTTTCCTTCCTGCAAAATCTATTTTTTCTTACCATACCCTTTTTTAAATCTCTGAATGTTTTTTTAATAGTTATTATAACATAAATGTGGAATCGTTTAATTGGATTTATTTCTATTAATGTAACTATTTTTTGTTAATGTAATGTAATGTTTATCATTGTTAATGTAACTATTGTTTATTTTATACTTTTTTTAATATGTAAACCTGTACAATTCTCGAACAATATCGAATAAATGATTGATAACCGAGCTAGGCCGAGCGAGAGAGGCCACACGTTTCTCCACGTTTTTTTGGTCAGAATATGTATCATATATTTTTTTATGAATTCAAAAGTAAGGGAAAAAAATTTTTTCATTGACGGGGAATTTGCGATCTTGAAATTCATAATGCAGACGGCTTCACTACAGGTCTAACGTGTTTTTGAGCGCATAATTATGTATTGGAATTGTTTTTTTTAGAATAAATATTGAACAATTTTTTTTTTTAAATACTTACCATTCAATAACTACTTTCTTTTAATAATCACTCCTTCTAAGGACATTATCAATGTGTTTGATAATGTCCTAAGAAGACGAAACGCGTCACGTATTAACATATACATAAATAAATGTAGAATTCAATCCAACAAACCTTGTTTTATTTTGGATATATTACCCAACAATTCAATGTGGAATTCTACCAACTGTCTGCAGTTACAATAAATAACTACCTTCTATTCAAAACCATATATTTATTTATAATAAAAGCTTATTTTTTCAATTAAAAAAACTGCGTTTTAAGAGAAAAAAAAATTACGTTGAATATTACCTGGGTTTAGAGAAAATTCAGTCGCGGGCAACGATTATCCCGCCTTAAGGTCCGATATTTCGCTAATTCCTTAATATTATTGCGTTTTATGCTTTCTGCCCACTTCTTATATCTCGGTTGTACGCGAATCATTTTTCTATCCTCGGCGAAGAGGGCCCTAATCTCATTTTCTTCATTCTTCGTTAAATATTCCCCTACATTACCCTGCCTTTATTTATAAATCTCACGAATTCCCATCCCTCCCGCGGGAATTCCTCCGCGTTTCGGGAATTGAGTGAGCAAAGTCGGGGGCAGGGGAGGGCGAAGAAAAAATATATTAAACAAGGTTATTCGAAATATTTTCACGTGGAAAGTATGCAAATGAATTCAGGTTGCAATAAAAGCTCAGGGAGGTAAATATGTATAACGCAATTTCATTTTCCTTCCGTAGTCAAACTTTTTAGGCAGTGCTTCTCAACCTTTCATGTATTAAATGTTAAATCAAACACTGATTTTTTGAGTCTACTAAGTTGTATTTTAACTTATTTATTGTGACTGCTGACAGTTGGTAGAAATACATTATGAATTGTTGGGTAATATATCCAATATTAAACACGGTTATTGGATTGAATGCTACTTTTATTTACATATACTTTTATGATAATATGTGACGGGTTTCGTCTTATTAGGACATTATTAAACACTCAATTATAACGAGACATTATCAAGAGTGTTTGATAATGTCTTAATAAGACGAAACGTCACATATTATCACATATATGTAAATAAAAGTAGAATTCAATCTAATGGCGATATTAATTTTGGATGTATTTTAATGTTAAAAAACATATAAAACAATTTTGTGCCAATTGTTTCGCCTAGTTATGGCATTTTCAAAAGAAAGTGAAGACCAAATGGACTGATGTTATTATGAAAACTTACTAAATATATGGCATACACCGTGTTGCGTTTCAAAAAAACACATTTAAAATATTCCCAAATTTTAGGATTATTCCAACGTGATACATAAAACACATTACTTTTATTATATTACATTACTTATAAATATAGCGGAAGATAACTGTGTTTATGATATATGTTTATTCATTCATTTATTTATTTATGTTAACTTATATTGGAAAGGATTTAAATAAATGTTAATGTTGCACGAAAATATAAAGTCATTTAAAAAAAACTGTAGTCGGTAACCCTGTATCAGAAACACAAATAGACAGTCTGTGAAAGCTTTTAGAAAGATGACTATAACTTTGATAATATCGGTAAATTGTAATATTTTAGTATTATATTAGATTATTGATCTTCATATTAACGTGGACCGGAGCCATTTCGCCGTAACGTAACACGTTACGATGCGAGCATTCAGGAGCCAGTACAGCGAGCCGAGCGCTCCATCCATAGTTTCGGATGCTCGCTGATGCTCGGCGCGAGCAATGTTACGACGTTATGTTACGACGAAATGCTCCGGTCAGTCTCCACCTTCAGATGTCTCTGTATATTCTAATTTAAAATATTCCAATTGCATTTGATATTGGCTTGCGACAAGCTGCAAGCAACTTTGTATGGCCGGCCTGGCGAGCACGGAGAACGCGTTAACACGCTCGTGGCAGCGAACCGGTTAAATTTTGGTTTTCACAATATCTTTTTAATGTTTTTTAATGTCTTTTAAATGTTTTTTTTAACACCGGTTAAGAAGCACTGTTTTAAGGGATGACGCGTCTCCGCGCTCTCCGTAAGTAACTAAGTAAGGAAGGGGTCGTTATCAGCCACCCTTGGGGGGATGGGAGTGCATATTTCACTCGTTATCGTTCATCTCTTTATGATTCCACCCCCGCGTGTTAGCTGTGTTAATTATTTGAAATGTGGCAGAGTTAGAGTTGTCAAAGCGATTAGGGGAGTGTTTTGGTCTTAACAAATATTATGTAATTGAATGAGCACGCTTCGTTTTCACGAGTTCAGACATTTTATCACAGTAGTAATTAAATTATTTTGGTTAGCGGATTTACAAACGCGCTTTATGAAAAAATCGTACATTTTCCTGTGAAATTATGAACTATATTTTATTACAACATTTTGAGTGTGTCCAAATACTTGTTCACACAAAGCTTAATAATAAAAATGTAAAATGGTATTTTCTGGCGTTTCTCATGTGTGTGATTATAATCCAGGATTCGGATCTCACATACTAATATGAGAGTTTCTGCTTAATAAAGGGCTTCTTTACATCTCACCAATAGATGTCTCTAGTGAGGTTCTAGTGATTCATGAACAAGGTTTCTGAATTGGTTCATATATATGGAGCTTCCAAGAATTTGAGTGGTGTGGTTGTCAATGATGGGTAGAATTGGTGAATGTTACACGTGTGTAAAGTGATCACGTAAACCAGCCTATGACGGTCGTAAGCCCCGTAAATGCCCAGACTTCCATATTCTTTTTCATCTTTGATGAGATGTCAAAAATAATATATATTTTATTATTTCATCTTTTTTTATTTATTTTTTATTTTATGTTTAAATTTCTTTTTTTATTGGAAAACCAAAAAAAATAACGAAAAATTACATAATATAATAAAATTAAAAAAAAATCCAATTAGAGGTTTTCACTTAAGTAATCTAAAAATAAAAATAAAAAGAAACTGTCATGTACATAAAAGTAGAACTATATAATAAACTTACATTACACTTTTTTATCAAATAATAGCAATCAAATAATAATCTGTTATATTGAAGTGGTTTTTACTACGTAGATTTATTTTAAAATCCATCTTTATTAAAATTTTGTCAACAGTCTACGTAATCAAAAGGCATATGTGACTAGGTGTATGGATGTAGAAGAAACCAGGAATGTATGTCAGGACAGACTCGCGTTCCATCCTCTCTTCCTACCCCTGCAGAAAAACGGTGTGATGTCAGTAATAGTAGTTATACTCGTAGAGTAAAGTATTATCGTAAGTAAAGCGCCACAGTGAAGCGCCCTTGAGGTATTTTTTTTACGAAAATGGCGCTATATAAGTTATCCAAATTTATTATTATTATTGATGTCCACCTCCGTGATGTAATCGTGTTAAGCTACCGTGCCGGGTTCGATTCCCAGTGAGGGGTGAAAATAACATTAGTCATTTTACAATCTAATATTGAATGGTCCCTGAAGAGCAGGAATGATAAATTTGCCTTAATATAATCAACGATCATGATAACACTGCTTCAATACAATGCAGTGCCCTATGCACCATTGGGTTCGGATAAGGGTTAAAAAGAGAAGAACAAATGATTGAAATACAAAAATGAAAATGCTAAAATCATTTGCATTTTATTTTACCTGAATGTGTAAGAATAACATGAATGTTATGTGTGTAGAGTGATCACTTAATCAGCGTATGACAGGTCATAAGCTCCGTTAATACCAAGATTTACATATTCTTCTTCGTATATGTTATGTCGTCCGCCTCCGTAGTGTAATGGTCAGCATGCTCGGCTACCGTTCTGAAGGTCCCGGGTTCGATTCCCAGGGGGGTTTAATAAATATAAGTGATTTTTTCACTCTAATATTTATTCAATAAATACACTGGACTGGTACCTGAAGTGGAGGGCTGATCACCTTTCCTTCGTATGTAAACGATCGAGATAACACTGCGTTTATATGAAGCAGTGCCCTATGCACCATTGGGGTGCGGTAAGGGTTATTTTATTTTTATTTATTATATGTTATGATGTTTACGTGTAAATATTTAACAAATTTGTCCGGCATAGAAACTGGTAGGATGATTGAAACACAAACACGACGGTAAAAAGTGAAAAGACTTCTTTTTCTTAAGTAAACAAATATTGACAGAAGAATCAGTTGAGAAGTTCACCGAATGAAAGGTCTCGATTCCCGAAGGTTTCCCGAAATTCCCGGAATTGTGTTTCAGCCGAATAAGCGATTATTTCCAGAATTCTATATGATTTGCCTCCCTCCGCCATACATGTTTTATATCATATGTAACACCCGTATCGGGAGGATTGTGGAGCTGAGCGCGTGTTGGGAATGAAAATAAAACTTTTCAAACCGGAATACACCGCAAGATCACACACCACTCTGAGATTAAACGCTTATTTCATTCTACATTTTTATTTTCTTCGATATTCGTACATTTTTTCCAAAAAAATGTGTTTATTTTGTATGTTTAAGTCCGCCTCTTGTGTGTTTTGTATCCGCCTCTGTAGTGTAATGGTTAGCACGTTCGGCTACCGTTCTGGAGGTCCCGGGTTCGATTCCCAGGGGGGTCAGATAAATATAAGTGATTTTTTCACTGTAATATTTATTCAATATTACCCTGGACTGGTACCTGAAGCGGAGGGCTGATCACCTTTCCTTAATGTGTAAACGATTAAGATAACACTATGTTTATATGAAACAGTGCCCTATGCACCATTGGGGTGCGGATAAGGGTTTTATTATTATTTTTATATGTTTTAAGTATTTTTAACCTTGTGGTATGGTAATATGACACTCCTTATCATTCATCGTTCATGTTTCAGTTGAATTACAAGGGGACAATGAATGATAAGGAGAGTGTTAAAATCGTATATTTTTTAAACTCGGTACATAAGTACATTTTCTCATGTCAACGTCGATTAAGAAGAATATGGAATTCCGGGTATTTATAGGGCTTTAGACCTGTAATAGGCTGGTTAGTAACGTGCCGCTTCCTCGCAGGGGTAGTCTCGCCAAACGCCTCGCCAATCTGTGTTTGCAAACAATCTTCTCCACAATTCATACATCTCTTCATACACACCCGCCGATTATTCCGACTCCTGACCCGACCACTTTTTATAATTTGAGATACTTGATCTTGACATGTTTTCCTCGGTCTTCTTCTGCTACTATTACCAACCGAATTCACTTCATAAATTTGTTTTTGCTGTTCTTTCTTCACTCGTTTTTTTCATAATATATGCATATTATGGGCATATTTGGGCATATTATGTCCAAACTATCTTACCACACCTTTCTGGATTGTTCTCTAATGCTTATCTCAGCCATGCATTTTTTCCTATGTATTATTTATGTAATGTCTTGGTAAATACCATTTGAAAAAAATATCCATTTTAACATCGATGCCTTCTGCATCGTCACATGTGTCGCAAAAGATTAAAAAAAAAGTGGCATTTAATAAGTAAAACATATCGCTCACTCCTTTCAAGAATGTCATAAATCAAAAATCGTCAATTTTCAGCTGTGCGTGTTTTCGGAATGCCCAAAAAATGTTCTATATCCCAGCAATATTTTTAACTTAATATTTACCCGCTACAGGGCAGAAAGTGTTGTTTTTGAATTTTGAAGAAAATGTATTGTTTAATTATTTTTTTTAAATTTACTAAATATTTTTCAAATGGAGAAAAAATATTCAGGTTTTACTTAAAAAGATCAGTTGCATAGTAAAAAGTTCAATTAGTGGCTTGATATTTATTTTTTAATACATTGTGTTATATTTTTAAACTTTAAAAACGTTCTCCTGAAAAATCAAGTTTTTTGATTTATGACGTTCTTGAAAGGAGTGAGTGATATTATAAATTTGGATAAATAATGCTACAAGGTGAATGCTGAATAAATGGATGAACAATTGTTTCGACTAATTTTCCCTTATTTCCAAGACGTATGCCACACATATTTATAAAGTATATATGTCTATACATGTGCGTTTCTATATGGTGGTAGGTAGGCACTTACCTACATAATTCTCTTACCATTTCCACGCTACGGCGAAGACACAAATCCTCTTTAGGTTTTTTTTAGTTGTAACCATCTTTGCGAGTTTTCTTTTACACGGGTTAGGTACGGCCAGCCTTCTTAGGGTAGGGGGATGTCGGGGTGAGCCGTGCCGTGTATCTGCCGACTTATCTGCGGATGCCTTTTAGCCCCGCGCTCCCCTGGGGGGGAGGATTGAGACGTACAGAGTACAGAAAGACGAACTCTCGAAGGATATTATTGAAAGCCGTCCTTATTTGTGTGTATAGGATTCTGGAGGAAACCAAACCAAATACGCGAAGGGATGTTTCTCGGTCGACAAAAGGATGAATTCGCGATTGAGTAGACATTTTTTTTACGATTTATTACATGGATAAATAAAGTAATTCTTACATGTTGAAGGAATCCTATTTATATAATGTTATAAGATATACAAATAGATCTTTATATTAAGGAGATGGGAGTCAAGGGCTGATATCTAGCAAGGTTTTAAAAACATGTATAAATAAAGTTATTCTTACATGTCGAAGGAATCCTATTTATATAATGTTATAAGAAATATAAATAGATTTTTATATTAAGGAGATAGGAGTCAAGGGCTGATATCTAGCAAGGTTTTAAAAACATGTATAAATAAAGTTATTCTTACATGTCGAAGGAATCCTATTTATATAATGTTATAAGAAATATAAATAGATTTTTATATTAAGGAGATAGGAGTCAAGGGCTGATATCTAGCAAGGTTTTAAAAACATGTATAAATAAAGTTATTCTTACATGTCGAAGGAATCCTATTTATATAATGTTATAAGAAATATAAATAGATTTTTTATATTAAGGAGATAGGAGTCAAGGGCTGATATCTAGCAAGGTTTTAAAAACATGTATAAATAAAGTTATTCTTACATGTTGAAGGAATCCTATTTATATAATATTATAAGATACAAAAAAAGATTTTTGTATAAGGGAGATAGGAGTCTAGGGCTGCTATCTAGCAAGGTATAAATAATAATAATAAAACCCTTATCCGCACCCCAATGGTGCATAGGGCACTGTGTCATATAAGCGCAGTGTTGTCTTGATCGTTCACACATGAGAGAAAGGTGATCAGCCATCCGCTCCAGGGTAATATTGAATAAATATTGCAGTGAAAAAATCACTTATAATTATTTGACCTCCCCTGGGAATCGGACCCGGGACCTCCAGAACGGTAGCCGAGCGTGCTGACCATTACACTATGGAGGCGAACAAAAATGACAAGGTATAAATAACATGTATAAATAAAGTAATTCTTACATGTTGAAGGAATCCTATTTATATATTATGAGATATACAAATAGATTGTTATATAAAGAGAAAGGAGTCTAGGGCTGTTATAAGTGATCACATTATGCACTTATGTGACGTTCATCATTCTGCTCATTATTATATCCATATTGCATTTTTTTGAAAATGTGTATACCATATATCGCTCACTCCTTTCAAGAACGTCATAAATCAAAAAACTTGATTTTTCAGGAGAACGTTTTTAAAGTTTAAAAATATAATACAATGTTTTAAAAATAAATATCAAGCCACTTATTAAACTTTTTACTGTGCAACACATCTTTTTAGGTGAAACCTGAAGGTTCTTTCTCCATTTGAAAAATATTTAGTATATTTCAAAAAATAATTAAACAATACCTCTTCTTCAAAATGCAAAAACAACACTTTATGCCCTGTAGCGGGTAAATATTAAGTTAAAAATATGCCGCTTTTGCTGGGATATAGTACATTTTCTGGGCATTACGAAAACATGCACAACTGAAAAATGACGATTTTTGATTTATGACGTTCTTGAAAGGAGTGAGCGATATATCCACTGTTGTTGGATTCCTTTCGTATGTTAGTTGCAATTTTGATAGATGTGGAATTTCGATCAGGAATTTATTATGATCAATAGTCTTCTAAATTATTCACCGATTGCTTTGAAATTTTGACAGAACATTGCGTTCAAATACATCTTAGAATGTTTGTATACACGTCAGATAAGTGTTAACCTGTAACCTGTAAAATTGTGTTTTTTTATTTTTTATTTTTTAACCGTAATGGCAGCGCCATCTGTTGAACGTACCAGCAACACACGAAATACTTAACATCGCTTATGGCAAATGCTGTCAATTTTGATTTCATGTTTTTCGATTGCTTTGTTCTTTCATATGTTTTCATTGTAATATTTTCGAAACAATCGACGGGTATGTATGAGGAGATGCATGAATGTGGAAGAGGCGAAGAATGTTTGCAAGGACAGAGTGGTGTGGCGTTCTATTATCTCTGCCTACCCTTGCGGGGAAGCGGCGTGATGGTTAGTTAGTTAGTTAGTTAATTTCTAACTTAATAATAATTAATAAAATATATTTTTAATTAAAAAAAACCCACTCCCCAGAGAAAGTCAGACATCAATTTTTATACTCCTGGAAAGGTTAATTATCACATATTGATATATATATTTTTAAAAGATTACCTTCGAAACGATAGTCACGTTTACTTCCGAACGGTCACAGTTATTTTTTTTACTGCACTTGCCTTTTTCGAGGCCTATCAAAATAAATAATGTCCGCGAATGATTAAATAACGATCACCTGCCGATTGGCGCATATCGACCGACGGAAAATTGCTACCCTTTGAGCGATTATTAAAAATTTACCAGCCAACCGCATCCGGCGATCAGAAAATCTAAAAACTTTCCCAACCAAATGGAAAAAGGACGCTCGAGAATTTATCGGCTTGTTCCGTATTATTGGCGGTATGGCCTCCTACCCCCACCCAGACACTAGATCAACCCTCTTCCGACAATCTTCCCTGCCCACACCCTTACGTCTTTGGCCCTCACTTGGCCGGCGATATTGGAAATATTCTCACGGAGTAAAAATACCGCAGGGTATTTCACGATGGTGGCGAGCGACGAGCGGCGACCATGGCGTTGTTTGCGGGAATTATTTGTATGGTATACACGTTACAAATTTGCTTTTTTTAAAATTTTTAAATCGTTCATTTTAATATAAATATGTTAACATTTTACATAGTAAAATAGCAATTATATAGTTGTAATTTTATTATTATAAATACAGTTCCGCCAAGAAATGTCAGTAAAACTTAAATCACATGTTGACATCTGGTTTTACCTTCATATTATGTTTTGATTAAAATATCCCAGCATTCACTCTCCTTTATGTATCTTTATCAATCTTTCCATTCATAGAATATGTATTTTCAAAATACATATGTAAAAGAAATCATCGACTGCGAAACTGGCTTCGCGGGTTCGATGTCAGTAATTTTGTCATAAATCCTTAGAAAATTAATTAAATAAAAGATTGATTTTGTTTCTATCAAGGTGCGGAGAGCAGAAAGCAGTAGGCGGTTCGTTAGAAATGACATTCAATTCTTTGTGAAATGGTTTATCTAGCTTCCCGCCACTGCTACGGATACTTTAATACTCTGTCCCTTTTATGTTGATAATATCGTTTCAATGATTAAAGAAAACACTTGTTTTTTACCACTTGAGTTTTATTATAGACTACATGTTTCAGAAGTTAAACTTCCATCATTCAGGTCTGTATAATAACTACTATACAGACCTGAATGATGGAAGTTTAACTTCTGAAACATGTAGTCTATAATAAAACTCAAGTGGTAAAAAACAAGTGTTTTCTTTAATCATTGTAACATGTCTTACCACAAAGTTAATGCCGACACAATAAATAAAATATAATGTCGTTTGTTCGATGGAGCGCGATTTTCGCCGTTCGGATCGCGCGGGAAACATCTTTGGCGCTTTTTCTTACCCCGTTTTCCCTCCAAATTGTCTGCCCTCTTGTTTTCATGTCGAATCTCCTCGCGTTATATAGGCATCACTTACCCCTCCCGTTATCGAAGACATCTGATAACACTCGACTTGTAAACTTCAGACACGTATTGATTTTAATGTCTCGCTAAATTATCGCTTTCACCCGCATATCTTCAGTAACCTTTTGTTACACGTACTATAATTGATATTGATATCTTTACATAGATGAAGAAGAATATGGAAGTTTGGGTATTCACAGGGCTAACGACCTTTCGTAGGCTGGTTTAGTAGCTAGTAGTATACACGTGTAACATTCACCATTTCATCAATGATTTGGTCACGATCGAAATGTTGTGAATAAAAATAACTGCATAAAAATGGGGAAATCTGAGCATTTACCGGGATAACGACCTGTCCTATTGCTTATACATGCGTAACATTTACTATTCTATCAATTATCAACAACCACTCGAATTTGAGGAAAAGTATTTGGACACACTCAAACTGTTATGAATAAAAATAATTGGTCAATTTATTTATCGATTTGGCGTTTAATTTGTAGAGCTCCATTTTAATTTATGTATTAATTTAAAATCAAACACAGATTTTTTGAGTCTACTAAGTTGTATTTTATTAACAAAAACACATGAAACAATTGTCATTCGTTTGATAATGCCCTAACATGGCGAAACAATTGTCACAATGTAATTTTTTATGTGTTTTTGTTAATAAAATACAACTTAGTAGAATCAAATAATCTGTGTTTGATTTAAAATTAATACATAATTGGTCAATGTATAAACTGCATAAAAAAATGTTTTCCAGTATGTGAAATAATCCGGATTCAGATCTTGCACGCAAATAACAGGGTCTCTGTTAAATAAAATCTTTCTAAATTCAATAAATCATAGATGGCTGCTTTTAACTCAATCACTGAGATATATCATATATCTACGACGTTCAAAATTTCAGTAGTGTGGTTATCAATTGAGGTTAGACTGGTAAATGTTATACGTACCTATGTAAAGTGATCACTTAACCAAAAGCCCTGTAAAAGTCAAAAATGTAATATAACTCCTAAGTCAAGAAATCCAGATTTGTGAACAAATATTTGGTTGTGATTTGACTTAGTCCAAAAATTTCATTGCAGCGTTTTATTTTTTATTTATTTCATTAGTAAGCTTATATTACATTTAATGCAAACTATTATTTACACTTAATTTACATCATATCGGCTGTCCAAATTTAAAACACAGTAAGGGACATTTTTTTTGTAGTACGTTTTTTTTGCATTTTTGGACTAAGTAGAGTCTACTTAGTCCATAAATGCAAAAAAAGGTACTACAAAAAAATGTCCCTTACTGTGTTTTAAATTTTGACAGCCGATATATATTTACATCTTCGAACAAAACATTAATTTTTAAATTCTTTCAGACTCTTTTCATTATTCATACATTCAGACATCGCATCATACATTTTCAAACCCTTATGCATTAAACAATTTTGCGACTCGTTTTTTTTCAAAAATGGCAGTCTTATTTTATCTTTATTACTATGTTCATATTTTTTTTGTTTGAAACTATTTTATTCTTAAAATGTTTGGGTAATTTATCGTTAAAAAAATTATATATAGTATAAAGATAACTATTCTTCCTTTCCCAGAAAATAAATATAAGGGTACATACCTACATCCTCCATTAGCTACTGTTGTCTCCCATAAATTATTGCTGCACGTGTTAAAACTGTCACTTAGAATTGTATAGCTACATAAGGACCGTAGTCCATTTGATCTTCACATTCGTTTGATAATGCTCTAACAAGGCGAAACAATTGTCACAATATAATTTTTTATGTGTTTTTTGTTTATAAAATACAACTTAGTAGACTCAAAAAATCTGTGTTTGATTCAAAATTAATACATAAATTAAAATGGAGTTCTACAAATTAAACGCCAAATCAATAAATATATTATATTATGCTGATTAATACTGGAAGTAGCTACGAACTACCTTTTAAATTATGCAAACGAAAAAGTTTAAGAACTGGTTCCACTTTTCTCTGTTGAAATATTTACATTTTCGTGATTGATTGGGTTATTTGGAATCCATTTGTCGAATCTAGAACAATGCGTTAACAATTATTCTTTAAGGTGACAAATTTTCATTTCATTTTGTTTGCTGTAGTCCGTCTTTCTTCGCGCCTTTTATTTGTGCCTCCCAACCATTTTCTCTACAGTTCATAAATATTCACCTAACTTTCTTTCGCCCCGGTATGTTTTTTTGGCGTGTTTTAAATTCGCAAATGTATTCATCCGAATGGAGGGTCCCGTGTATATCGACCCATTTTCTTTCTTGGTATTAACAGCCTACACAACAGTCTTGTCGGCATTTCGAAAATAAGTCACCTTGACCGTCATTTAACTAAGTAAATATCATAATTTATATTTTATTTATTGTTTCGGCATTAACTTTGTGGTAAGACATGTTACAATAATTAAAGAAAACACTTGTTTTTTACCACTTAAGTTTTATTATAGACTACATGTTTCAGAAGTTAAACTTCCATCATTCAGGTCTGTATAATAACTAAAACAATTTATATTTTATAGAACAATTTTATATTTTATATTTTAGTTACTATACAGACCTGAATGATGGAAGTTTAACTTCTGAAACATGTAGTCTATAATAAAACTCAAGTGGTAAAAAACAAGTGTTTTCTTTAATCATTGTATCATAATTTATGTATTAATTTTTAAATCAAACACAGATTATTTGAGTCTACTAAGTTATATTTTATTGTTAAAAAATAATATCAATTGTTTCGCCTAGTTATGGCATTTTCAAAAGTAAATTTCCCGTAAATTGTTACTGTTCTTATTTCTAGTATTATGTTCATGAAAATTTTTGTTTGAAACTATTTTATCCTTAAAATATTCGGGTAATTTATCGTTAAAAAAAATGATATGCATATAAAGATAAGCATATTATATATTAGTCTCTTTTTAACAGGTAACCAGTTGAGTTCTTCTCTTATTTTTTCTATATTATTATATCAATTTTTCTTAAGTACTATTCTCATGGCTTTATTTTGAATAATCTCTAATTTACAACATTTTTAGTGTGTCCAAATACTTGTTCACAAATCTGGATAATCAATTACAGGAGTTATTTTTAATCCAAATTTGTGAACAAGTATTTGGACATGCTCAAAATGTTGTAAATAAATTAACTGGTCAAATTATAAGCTAAAATAATAAAAAATGAAAATGATATTTCCTGGCGTTTCTCATGTGTGTGATTATAATCCAGGATTCGGACCTCACATATAGTTTCTGCTCAATAAAAAAGCTTCTTTTCATCTCACCAATAGATGTCTCTAGTGAAGTTCTATTGATTCAAGAACAAGGTTTCTAAATTGGTACACATATAATATTTAGAACTTCCAAGAATTTGAGTAGTGTGGTGAAGAAAGCTAGGAGTGTATGTCAGAACATAAGAATGTAGCGTTCATCCCTCTCTGCCTACCCCTTCAGAGAAACGGCGTGATGGCAATAGTAGAAGAATTTATATACTGACATTTAAATCACATCTCACCAATAGATGTCTCTAGTAAAGTTCTAGTGATTCAAGAACAATGCTTCAAAATTGGTACACATATAATATTTAGAACTTCCAAGAATTTGAGTAGTGTGGTTGTTAATAATGGGTAGAATTGGTGAATGTTACACGTGTGTAAAGTGATAACTTTAACCAGGCTATGACGGTCGTCTGCCCCGTAAATGCCCAGACTTCCATATTCTTCTTCATCTTCGATGAGATGTCAAAAAATAATATGCATCTCTAATTTATTTGAATTTCCATTATTTGCCAAAAACAACACTGTTGAGCAGTAATCTACATATAGCTTTTTCCAGTTACGCATAGATTAAAAAAATGAATAGCAGTTGAAATATAAATTTGTCGTATCGATTAACCGGAACAAACGCACTATTAGGTCGACTATACTATACACATACGTTTTATTTGTATTTTTGAGCATCCAGTCTCTAGTGGCCCCGCTGTTACGTCTGAGTGAATCAATTCTTCAGGTTTTTCTTCCTCAGGGGAGGGGATCCGGGAGGGTTTACACAAGGGGGGACGGGAGGGGGGTACACGGAAGTCTGGGTAATCCAGAGACCCTTTTTTAGTCCCCACTTTATCTCTGGAAACGTACGCCAATTCGTATATATCCTAAATGCCCGCACATTCTATCCCTCACTCTGCGATATATATCTACCACCTAGTGTCAATTCTAATTCTTTATCAACTTACGTCTTCTTCTTCTTCCTCTGGGTGTAAGCCTTGTAGTATGTATTTAAGAGGTATTGATTCACATAGGTCTTCACAACATTTTGAGTGTGTCCAAATACTTGTTCACAAATCTGGATTATCTCCAATTATAGGAGTTATTTTTCATTATTATTTGACATCTCATCAAAGATGAAGAAGAATATGGAAGTCTGGGCATTGACGGGGCAGACGACCGTCATAGGCTGGTTTAAGGCTCACTTTACACACGCGTAACATTCTTCAATTCTACCCATGATTGACAACCGCACTACTCAAATTCTTGGAAGATCTATATATATATATGATCCAATTTCGAAACATTGTGCTTAAATCACTAGAATTTCACTTGAGACATCTATTCTTCTTCATCTATGTTGAGATGTTAAATAATATGAAAAATAACTCCTATAATTGGAGATAATCTAGTTTGTGAACAAGAATTTGGACACACCCAAAATATTGCGAACGTAACTTTTTTTTATAAAATAAACAATACAATACTTAAAAACTTTGTGGAAACTCCAGCTGAGGGTTTTGAGTATTTGAAGCCTTTTGTTATCATCATTAGAACTAAAACACCATTGTTGAAAGCCATTTGAGATGTTGAAACTTTTCAAAAGTAATTATGGAAAATGCCTGGAAATTTTAGTAAAATACTAAATATTTAACTACTGTATATTTTGTTTAAATTCACTCAGCTTCTTTTAAACAAATCGTAGCATTAAATAAATGAGTACTAAAATAATGTAACCGTTATATAAATATAAGATTTTTTCACTCTAATATTTATTCGATATAACACTGGACTGGCATCTGAAGCGGAGGGCTGATCACCTTTCCTTGGTGTGTTAACGATCAAGATAACACTGCGTTTATATAATGCAGTGCCCTATGCACCATTGGGGTGCGGATAAGGGCAACGTTGAAGTTTCAGTTTGAATTACTACAGAAAGCTTGATTCTTCCTTGATTAAATAAAAGGTTTCCCTCTCCAAGATGAAGTAGTAATTCATTGCAAAGTTAACAGGAGCGGATGAATTGTTTAGCAGTAACCTTTTTGTTTTCGCTCGTTCCCTCCGAAGTGCACCGCGAATATCTACGGGAATACGTCGGCGCATTTGTCGGGCATTTCTGGAAGATGCCCAGAAGGTGGGATCGCGGCGTAATCTCGCCCGGGCTTCAATTATTCAGCCGGCGGGTTGGTCCACCTGCCGTTTATGGCGGACGAGCGAATGGACCCAAAACTATAACGAGGGTCTGGACTCTTCACTAGCGGCCGGTAATAGGGCACAAGAAACATGCAACCAGTACTCGAACGCGAACTAAATATTTTATTTAACCTCTGTTTGCGCTTTCACTCCCTTCTTATTCGATATTCCTTCTTACAACTGGGCTTCCGGGATTATTATTACCACGTGCTTGGGGATCTTAATGTAAAAATAACACACTCACACTCACACACATACACACACATACGAGTATATATGTATATGTATGTATGTGTAAATACAATCTTAAAAAATATATATACATTTTTTATTTACAACATTTTGAGTGTGTCCAAATACTTGTTCACAAAATCTGGATTATCTCCAATTACAGGAGTTATTTTCATATTATTTTTTTGACATCACATCAAAGATGAAGAAGAATATGGAAATGCCCAGACTTCCATATTCTTCTTCATCTTTGATGAGATGTCATAAAAATAATACATTTTTTATTATTATTTTATTTTAGGTACCTAAATAGATACATTTTTAATATTTTATTAATTATATGTATTATGGTTCTTTAGGCATAGCATGTGTGAGCCAAAATACTTACATATAATATAGGGTTTACAATATGGTTAATATTAGCTTTGTAATTAAAGAAACGACAATTAATGTTTATTCTAAAATAAACTTTTATAATTCACATATAATATGACACTTATCACCAAAATAAAATATTTTTCTTCTCAGGTCTTTTGTTTTTTTTCAGTGCGAAGCATGCGACGTCTGGTGTAGATTTGCGAGATCTGCTTTACCGACTGTCACAATTGTGATGGTCGGTAGGTACTAAATGTATTTAATAAAATCTATTCTTGGGTATTTTATTTACACATATATATATAGTAATGGTCAGTGCGTTGAGCTACCATGTTTGGAGGCCTAAAGGTTCGATTCCCAGAGGAGGTCAAAATGAATATGAATAATTTTTAACCCTCATATTTATTTAATATTTTAATATTACCCTGGGCTGGTTCCTAGAACGCAGGATTGATTACTATCATACTTATTTCGTGTAAGAAGCAATCAAGATAACACTTCGTCAATACGATGCAGAGCACTGGATTCAGATATGGATTAGAAAATGTATATTTTAATATGGATTGTAAAAATGAAACATGTTTTTTTTTAATAATTACAAACGTCAATATATAGCATAGTCGGTGTGTATATTATATGATACATTGATGTATCTCGTTCTCTTTTTCCATAACAACCACTTTAGTAGGGGATGAGAAGGGTGGATGAGGGGTGATATCCGGTGCCGCGGAAGCAAGGGTCGCTCTAAAGATGCGAGAGCCTGAATCTTCAAGAAATGGCAAATAGGGGTTAAAGATTTGAAAGAAATATTGGATTCACAACTCTCGTAATATTAACATCCCTTCGACAGAAAAATGCCGTATAGACACATTTTTTAAATAAAATATTCCAATACTCTTATTTTAGATTGAATTGTGGCTATGCTTTAATCTGTTGATTTCTTTGAAATATCGTAATATGGTAATCTGGAATTTTTCCGGATTATGAAAACTGAATTGAAAATATATTCAATATATCGATCGGTGTTGAATGATTAATTTCTATATATCTTCTTCCTGTGTCCATCCCAACTTCGTTTTTGTAGACTGTTGGGGCCAGCCCTCTGTAGCATCCATGAATATATTTCTGTAGCATCCATGAATTCTTTGGTCTTCTTCTATATGTCTTTCAAAGTATAAATTACCTCGTTTACAATACGATCAGGTTCTATGCGTCCTATGTGTCCACACCATAATCAATTGCCTTTCCTCTACCTTACTATTGATGCCTGCTACACCCAGGCTTCCGCGAATGCGTAAACATTTTATTTTGTCTTCAAGGGACACTCCAGCTGACCATCTTGGCATTCGCATTTCAGCGATTTCTAGTTGCCTAGAATTTATAAATGAAGCATATATTGAGTATGTACTTATAATTTGCATCTAATTAAATATTGGACGTGTAAATTGAACGATTTTTTTTTACCAATTCAGCCTTACCTCAGCACCCTCATTTTGCTGTAAATATGGATGAAAGTAGATATTATATTGTGACAACCCTTCAGGCTTATAAAATATAAGCTTTCTACCGAGTAAAGAACCGTCTTTATTTTGAAAATAATCTTTTCTTATTATCACCCCTACTGCTATTTCCCCTCCTTACTAGAAGCGGCAGGGTTGCTGCATTTTATATGTCATACATGAAATAAAAATGTGTGACAAAAATTGTTTTCGATTTGAATTTTACTCGGTAAATACCATTTTTTCTTAAAATCTATTGTGACACGTGTTTCGATGGATTTGCATTACGCCGGCTCCACTAACCCCCCTTCAGACTCAGACGATTCGCGACATTTTTCTTTAATATATTTTTTTATCTTTCATTTTCAACATCATATCATATTCCCCATCTGTATAAAGCGTCCTTGAGGTAGAGTTTTACGAAAATAGCGCTGTATAAATTATTCAAATTTATTATTATTATTATTATTAACTAACTAACCAACTTACCATCAAGCCGCTTCCTCGCAGGGGTAGGCAGAGAGAATCGAACGCCACACCACTCTGTCTTTGCAAACATTTTTCGTCTCTTCCACATTCACGCATCTCGTCATACATATTCGACGATTATTACGACCCCTGACCCGGCCGCTTTCAAGTATTTTACATTCCTGATTGTGCCAAGTTTTCCTCGGTATTCCTCTGCTTCTTTTTCCAACTACATTCGCTCCATAAATTTTTTTAACCGTTCTTTCCTCACTCATACGTTCCACATGTCCAAATCATCTCAACTTATTATTATGATATTTTTAGTAAATTTTTTGACCAATACGTTACGATATTTATTTCTAAATATACATGATTGAGGTTCGCCGTCAGTGGCCATGTGTCCATTTACTTCCCCTATTCGAGATAAGGGATGGAGAAGTTCACTCCATTTGAGAGCGTTCATTCAATAAGCTTCCCCTAAGGCATAAAGTACTAGATATAAGTAATGGAAGAAGATGGGGGAGAACTGGATACAAGAAACATTCCAGCACTCCACGTTTTTTTTTTTACTTTCAACACACATTTAAAAAATATTAGTTATTGATTTGGAAATAACTTTGTGGAATAACATGATTATATAAATATAAAAATAAAACATGGTAAATCATTCCGTTTGAGTTTATTTGTTAATGTAAACCCAACTAGTTTTGAAACTAGTTGTGTTTGCATTGACAAACTCAAAGTGCAGTTGTTCTTAAAAAAAACAGCTTTCACGCAGCTTTCCGGAGAGGTAGGCAGAGAGAATAGTAATAGATATAAAGTATACAATAAATTAATCGAAATGTATTAGACAACAGTGGCATATTATAAATAGGTACAATTGGAAGTTCATACATTGGCATGACTTCCAGAAAATTTAAAACAAGAATCAGGAAACATGGATAATGTTTAGTAAATAATATTTTTTAGAGTTTGCTTATAATTTAATAGATAATGATAGAAATAAATATGGCTACACAAACCTAGCAATCCTAAAACTAATAATACGAAAAGTCGTAAACTGCAACAGTTTGAAACAATAGAAATTCATATAAATAAAAAAATAATAAATTCATTATTAACAGTGACAAAGCTTCCACTCTATTGTCCATGTTTCCACTGATAAAAAAATATTAAATAAAAATAACAAACAGCTCCCAACCCCCTCTTTATCCTTCAACGTCCCAAGAAATTAACTATAAAATTTAGACATGTTTTATGTAATTTGACTTAATTTAGAAATTTAGTCAAATGATGCGGAATGTATCGAAACGCGTGCCACAATAGATTTCAAGAAATACTGGTATTTACTAAGTAAAACTTAAATTTAAACAAAACTCATTTAAATAATTGATATTAATAATCCATTTCTATAAATCAGCGTCGAATCCACTCGAGAAAGCAATAAAGTACCCTTTAAAAATAGTTCTCGTTTTCAAATAGGCTCTTCGTGCTTTTTTAATAAAGAAAAGTCTCTCGGAATATGCTTAACGAGATTCGAATCGCCGAAAATTTACGAAGGGTGGGTTTCGCTTCAATACAACTGTTTTTCAATAAGCTTCATCGCCGAGAGCTTAAAGCTCGCCCCATTTCTCCCCGACCTCCCCTCGGCTGATTCCGAATCTGAAATTGCTCTCTCAAAATTTGGGGGCCGAGAATTGATTGCGTCGTTGTTATTTTTTATCATTCTCTCTTATTAATTCTTTTTCGGGCCGCCTTCCCCCTTTTTAATTTATATTAATTTGCGTGAAAGGTTCTTTTGTGAGAATACGCTACCCTCTCCCCTTCGCTGCGAACTTTACGACTTCTTAAGACCGTTAGTAAAAATGATTGTTTTAATATTTAAAACCCTCATTAAATAGAGATAAGTCTCTTAATTACCTGACCCCTCTTTTTTTGTTAAATACTACCTTAGGGGATCATATTGTTAGATTAAACTCAGCGTAAGTCATTAGTTTCAACTAACTATCTTACTAACCATCACACAGCTTCTCTGCAGGGGTAGGCAGGGGAATAAAACGTCACACCAATTGGTCTTTTCAAACAATTTTCGCATCTTCCAAATTCATGATTTTTTTCACAGATTTTGTACATTAATGTTAACTTTGTGGTACGGTAATATAACACTCTCTTCATCATTCATCATTCATTTGGTGTAATACCACTTTTTCATCGACTTCATTCGCCTCGTATTTTTTTCTACCGTTCTTTCCTCAATCATTCGTTCCACATGCTCAAATCATCTCAACACACCTTTCTTAATTTTATCTATAATGCCTAACTCAGCTTTGCACTCCTTCCTTATTTCACCGTTCGGACATATATCATACGTCATTTTGCCGCACATTCGTCTGAGGGATCACACTCAGATTGGATTCAGTCTACTTCCATGCATTTTTTTCCAACTCAATGCTCCACTTCCATGCATTAGAGTTGGAACCAGGACTTCGTTGCGTACTTGGGGGTAGATGGATGTGTGTGTGTATACTATAAACCAATAAACAAATGATTAGAAAGGGGGCAAGCGCGGGGGTCAGAAGGCCGCGTAATTCGTTCTCTCTTTTTCCTCCTTTTTTATGACCGTTCAATTTATTTGTCAGTCGGCCCGCAGCAGTTGAATTCTTCTCACGGATTTTTCCTCATTGAATATTCGTCCCTCCCGCCCCCGCCCTCGGCAGACACCGGCCAAAAAACACACCCCCTCCCCGCCGGGAGGGCTGTGAATAAATCATGCCAAATCCGCTATTTCCTACGGCGCCGGCGGAACGGAGAAATATGGAGTGCTGATACCTCCTCGTTCCGTATTCCGCTCGCAGGGAAATGGCAGTTGTTTATGGAAAGTGGGTTTTATAAATTCACAATTTTCTACGTGGTTGTACAATGTTTCCTAATCCGATACGAATCTATTCGGCTGTCCAAATTTAAAACACAGTAAGGGACATTTTTTTTGTAGTACATTTTTTTTGCATTTTCGGACTAAGTAGAGTCTACTTAGTCCATAAATGCAAAAAAAAAAACGTACTACAAAAAATGTCCCTTACTGTGTTTTAAATTTGGACAGCCGTATTGTTGCCGAGGTCTCGGAGCCACGTGCCGTCGCGCGATCTTCGCGTGTATATTACTAGTATTCGCACACGTTACATTGGCCAACAATTAATTTATATTTATAACCCTTATCCGCACCTAATGGTGCATAGGGCACTGCATCAAATTGACGCAGTGTTATCTT
Organism: Brachycentrus maculatus; assembly: GCF_059751285.1. Taxonomy (NCBI): domain Eukaryota; kingdom Metazoa; phylum Arthropoda; class Insecta; order Trichoptera; family Brachycentridae; genus Brachycentrus; species Brachycentrus maculatus. The sequence continues at coordinate 648,284 of NW_028280900.1, read as the reverse complement.
GATCATTACTTACATGAAGGCAAGGTGATCACTCTTGCGCTTCAGGAACCAGTCCAGGGTAATATTAAATAAATATTACAGTGTTAAATCACTAATATTTATTTTCACCTCCCCCCCCTGGGAATCGAACCTGGGACCTCCAGCACGGTAGCTAAACACGCTGACCATTACACCACGGAGGCGGACAACAATTTACAACTTTTATTTTTGAACTCGCACGAAAATACCTGATCTTTATGCACTTTGCACAGCTGAATTCAAAAACGAAAGGAAAAAAATGTAGCACGTCAGATTTTTTAGCTATGGATATTTTTAATTCTGATATTGATAATAATAATAATAATAAAACCCTTATCCGCACCCCAATGGTGCATAGGGCACTGCATCATATAAACGCAGTGCTATCTTGATCGTTTACACATAAAGGAAAGGTGATCAGCCCTCCGCTTCAGGTACCAGTCCAGGGTAATATTGAATAAATATGACAGTGAAAAAATCACTTATTTTACCCCCCTTGGGAATCGAACCCGGGACTGATATTGACTAAAGTTTATCTTATTATTTATGTATAAATATATAAACATATAATGCTATCGTATTCAATATTAATAAGTTAATATATTTCCACTGTTACTCCATAATTATCAATACTTTATTGAATCCCTTAGACCTTAGACTAAAACTTAGACTTGTGCGTTAGAAGTTGATCGAGTATTTCAAATACTTGAAAGTGGTCACGTCAGGAGTCGGAATTATCGGCGCGTATATATGAAGTCTAAAATAGAAGCAGAGGAAAGCATGGCACGATCAGGCATGTCAAATACCCGAAAGCGGCCGGGTCACGAGTCGAAGCAATTGGCGGGTATATATGAGGAGACGCATGAATGTGGAAGAGGCGAAGAATGTTTGCGAAGACAGAGTGGTGTGGCGTGTTCATTCTGCCCACCCTTGCGGGGAAATCACGCCGTTTCCCCGCATGGTAGGCAGAGAGAAAGAACGCCACACCACTCTGTCTTTTCAGACATATATCGTTTATTCCATTATCATGCACCTTATTTCGACTCCTGATGTGACCGCTTTCAAGTATTACATACATAAATAAAATTAAAAGTAAATATATTTTGTATGTTAAAAGCATTGCTAACTTTGTGGTATGGTAATATAACACTCTCCTTATCATCCTTTGTTTACATTATGTAATACCACTTTTATACACACCGGTTTTGGAAAATCATTCCATCGTCAATGGAACACTTTCCGAAACCGGCTGTCACGAATACTACTACTACTACCATCACGCCGTTTCCCCGCAGGGGTAGGCAGAGAGGATGGAACGCCACACTCTTCTGTCCTGACATACACTCCTAGCCTCCTTCACATCCATACATCTAGTCATACATGCCCTCCGATTATGCAGACTTTTGACACCGCCAGATTTTAGGTTCTGATTGATCTGATCGTGCCAAGTCTTTTTCGGTCGTCCACGTTCTGTTTTCCCTCTCACATTCGCCACATATATTTTCTTAGTCATTCTCTCGCTATCAATAAGTGTTTATAAAAGTGGTATTACACAAAATAATTTATTAACTTATAAAAGTAACTTATTCGTCATTACCGGTTTCGGAAAATCATTCCATCGTTATAAAAATGGATATAAAAGTGGTATTACACAAAGTGGTATTTACAAAGTAAACAAAGGATGATAAGGAGAGTGTTAAATATAAAATATTTTAAATTGCCTAGAATATTTTAGTTTGTTCTATTTGTGTTTGCTCCACTAACATAAGAAAACACAGACAATACGAACTGTCGGGCATATTTTGAGCGGGAGCCACATTAAGGAGCAACGCGAAATAATAAAATAAATCTGGCAGATGGTATCGCAGGATTTGAATAAATGTATAACAAAAGTTTCCGGGCGCGGCACATCCCGTACATTTAAAATTCAGCCTTTGTGCGCCGAAAAAGTGATTTTAGCGAAATTTCCGAAGTCGACAATTCCGCGCGACCTTTTATCCGAGATAATCTTTGGAAAGCGAACAGCTGATCACGATGTGAATAAAATATCATCTCGGGAGATAAATATCGGCCGGGGGAGGATACGTGTCGTGGAGGGAATGCCAACTGGTAAGAACAGCTATCGAAACGCGAATGGGTTATGTATCAGAGCTGGATAAAGAATCCCTTGGTTTTCCAACGCTATGATCATTTTGTGACATCATCTGCATTAAAGACCATGGTTTTTCTTCTTTAGCCCTTTGTTCTCCACTGCTGGATATAGGCATTTTCCGTATCACTCCATATTTTCAACGCCATGATCATTTTGTGACTACATATGCATTAGAGACCATCGCACTCCTTATCCTTCTTTTTCTTAAGCCCTCTGTCGCCCTCTGCTGGATATAGGCATTTTCCGTATCACTCCATATTTTCAACGCCATGATCATTTTGTGACTACATATGCATTAGAGACCATGGCTCTTCTTCATTAGCCCTCTATCCACTGCTGGATATAGGCCTCTTGTATCCTTCTATTTTGTCAACGCTTTAACCATTATGTGTCACAGTTCTTCTTCTTTAGCCCTCTGTCCTCCACTGCTGGATATAGGCCTCTTAGTATCCTTCCATTTTATTCGGTTGGTTGCTGCTTCCAGCCAGTTTTTACCCCCCACAGTGACTATGTCATCGGACCATATTTTTAAAGGCCTTCATACTTACTTCTTACTTCAGCTTCCTTCTTGAACAAAACCCTCCCTCTTGGACTTTCACAGTTCTCTGTTGGACGCGACTCTCTTCCAGTGCAGGTCTTCCGACACCTCTTATGTTCTCCCAAGGTCTCCATCTTTAAACTTTTGGGGTTCATCTTGTGGGGTCTTGTCTCGCAACATTTTCTCTCCATCGTCACTTTAGTCTGTCTCTTACAAAAAGAAATGTTGGAATGATCCATGCCTGGCATAAACCTAAGAGACAAATTAAGAAATGAGGAAATTATCTGGATTATTTCACATACTTACTTTGAGACGTCTGAAAACATGATTTAATTTCTTTTCCTATTATTTAACTAAATTATTTTGTTCACAACATTTTTTTGGTCGTATCGAAAGCATTTACTTTGTGGATCATATTGATATATTATTTTGAGAAATAAAAAGACTTTGTTTTTTGATCCACTCACATTTTTATTAACAATCAACTAGTTTCGGCAACAACCTGTTGCCCTCTTCAGGGTTTAATTTATGACTAGTTTTGTCATAAATTAAACACTGAAGAGGGCAACAGGTTGTTGCCGAAACTAGTTGGTTGTTAATAAAAATGTGAGTGAATCAAAAAACAAAGTCTTTTTATTTCTCAAAAAAATATATTAATTATTACCCTTTATCCCCTTTTTTGATATTGGTTATTTTCGTAGCCTTATCAAAATTCACTTCGTTTTCATTTAAAATTAATAATATTTATTTATTTTTCTAGAGGTCGAAAGTTCTTGTTGGTTTGTGGTAACAGAATGTTTAAATTGGTAACTGATGACTTTCAAAGATTGTTTTGTAAACAGAATTCAACCCCTCAATGTTGTTTGTTTTATCAAAAGAAAATACTCGTTTTCATTTATTTATTTTTTGGGTTTACATTACAAAGTTTGTAAATATTGCCCTCGCCCTATTTCTTTTTCATTTGATTTCGTATTTAAAAGAAAGAGCCCGCGCACATTTTGTAATTCAGAAAATGTAAGCGGACCTTACCGTATTTTTTTTGTAATATCCGAAATTTTTCTTTGGTCGTATTTTTTCCGGAAAAACGGATAAATAAATTAATTTAACGCTTAATTATTCATAACGCTTAATCATTTCGTCCTTTAATTATATTTTAAATAAAGATCGTTTTGAATCCGGGTTCACGGATGTACTTTTCAAAATTAATTCTCAGGAACCCGGGCGCATAGATGTGCGTCATAAAAATAATACCTAGTCTGGGCATATTAAAAATCTTTCTATAAAGTATTTTTTCAGTTCATTCATTTTGGATTCCTAACTGGGCTCTATTTTATATATCGCTCACTCCTTTCAACAACGTCAAATATCAAAATACTTGATTTTTCAGGATATCGTTTTTAATGTTTAAGAATATAATAAAATGTATTAAAAATAAATATAAAGGTCACTTATTGAACTTTTTACTGTGCAACAGATCTCTTTAGGTAAAACCTGAATGTTTTTTCTCCATTTGAAAAATATTTAGTAGAATTAAAAAAATAATTAAACAATACCTTTTCTTCAAAATGCCAAAACAACACTTTCTGTTGCGGGTAAATATTAAGTTAAAAATATGCCGCTTTTGCTGGGATATAGTACATTTTCTGAGCATTCCGAAAACATGCATAACAGAAAATGGATGATTTTTATATATGACGTTGTTGAAAGGAGTGAGCGATATGTGAGGCAGCTGGTTGATTTGGGTATAGCCAATATATTGCATGAACCTTGCTCCAAACTTAGTTGTGTTTATCGGCTCCGCATGTATTTGATTATGTCCTCGTGTACTGACGTTGTGTTCTCGTATTTCAGCAACAGCGTCCCGACCTGCCCCGCCTGCTGCAGCAGATGCACGCGCAGCAGGCGCCCGCGCCGCCCGTGCCCGTGCCGCTGCTGCCGCACGCCGCGCTGCCGCCGCCGGCCGCCGCGGGCGCGCTGCTCGGGCTGGCCGCGCACCCGCACCACGCGCTCGCGCAGGGCATGCCCAAGCCGGACATGCACCGCCAGCTGGACGACGTCAAGCCCAACAACGGTGAGTCAACACCGCCCTTCCCTTCTTGTCGTTCACTCATACTCACACGCGCTCTCGAGTCATCTTACAGGACAGAATGATTTGATTGATCTCTAATGGACGTCTTACACATCAAATTGGACGTTTTACAAAACAAATAGAATGTAAAAGTTAGAATTTTTGAATGATGATCTACCTTGGAATTGGCCGTGCAGTGCGATGTGGGGGAGTCTGGATGTAGTCCATCTTCTCGCATTGTCATTACCATTGTCTTCTTCGTTGTCTTCCCCACCTAATGACATCTTCCATCTCGCATATTTCTTTTATCCTGGTGTTCCTTATTCTATCTCGTAGCCTCTTGCCAGATATGCTCCTTAGAGTCTTCATTTCTGATATTGTACTGCGGTGTCCGCTCTGCATTCGATCTCATATGTCATGATGGGACGCACACATGTTTCATATATTTTAATTTTGCTGCCGATCTTCATGTCAGGGTTTTTCCATATAGAATTTATGACACATTCTGAGATGACTGCAGCCTTGTTTACTTGCCCCATCACTTCACATCGCAGATCCGTTTGACCACAGAGGTCTTCATCCAAATATTTGAACTTTTCCACCTATTCTACTAAGGCGCCATCCACAGTCACACTTCATCCCACCGGGATCCGAGAGAACACCATGCTCTTAGTCTTTGTAGCTGATATAGTCATATTGTATATTTGAGTGGCAAGAATGAATGCGCGCAAGAGTAGTTGCAGGTCCCTCTCAGTCTCAGTGAATACTACAGCGTTATTCGCATAGCAAACAATATCTATGGTTTCCTCTCCCAGTTTGTATCCTTTGTGCAGTGCTTTAATATCCTCCACAATCCCATCCATGATAAGATTGAAGAGGAATGGACTCAGACTGTCGCCCTGTCTAATGCTAGTACTGACTCTTACAGGATTTAAGAGATTAACATCTGCTCTAATTCTGGTGTTTCTGTTAACTCTAACCACTCTGTAGGCCAGGCATTCTGGCCCGTATGATTCTAGTAGGCAGCTCCGTGAGCCTCAATGTCTGGCCCGGCGCAGGTATAATTTTAATCACTGATTTCTCTATCACCCAAGTATATTCTACCAAAAATTATTTAAGATAAATACAGTTAATCTTAATTTACATGGTCATACGAATTGCCAGACAGAGTGTCCCAAAATTAGGGAACAAAAATATTTATTTTAATGGTAGAAAAACGTCGCATTTTTTATCAGAGTAGCTGATCAGTTATGAGAAAAAGTGGAAAAGGTTAATAGACCGTAAAATACGGTGATTTACAATTCCGACCACGATATTTCATGTATTTTATTCTTCAGATAAAATAAATATGAACACAAACCGTATGATTCTTCGCTCTGGCAAACTTCTTTCAGCAATGTCACACCGACATTTTCATCCCAAGATCACAGTTCTCACCCCGTCAGCTCGCGTCGCGCCATCCGCCGCTGTTTTCTGAAAAAGCTCTCGCCTGAAAGTATTTCACAAAACACGAGAACTCGTATGAATTTCAGCCGCACTGAAAGTGCGATGTGGAGATCTTCAAAGGCGACGAATTGTATACCTCTGTGCGGTAGACATTTACTGGGTTTTCAGCGCCTGTGTATGGAGGGCCATCGAGTCGCGTCTCATTTCCGCGAGTTTGCCCAGTACAGGGACTTTCTAGGTACTCCTGTCTAGGTACCCTCTAAAGTGTATAAAAGACGTCGAGGGCCGACGCTTGAATCTTCCCTTTAGTGCGCCTTCTAGGGGCGGAACGGGGCGCGACGTTTCGAGGACTGTTGTCCGTAAAAGGGTTATTTTTTCGCCTTATTTCGGCAGTTATTAAATTTGAGTGTTTTGTACATTGGGCGGGAATTTAATTGCGAAATTAAATACAAGTGGCTCTGATTCACAACTTCATAACTGGGCACTTATGAGGATGCTTTGCAATTATACAATGTCTTCTTCTTCTTCAGCCATCACTTACTACTGGATGTAGATCTCTTCTATATTTTTCCATGGTTCTTTTTCAAATGCGACATGAATTAAGTCATCAGCCCACCTTTCTTGGGGTAAAATAAATATGAATACCTTCTCCTGTTTTTTGTCCCAAAGTCTTCATTTTAGGATTCTGGGTGTCCATCTCTCGTCTAGTCACATGACTTGCTTATTGCTACTTTAACTTTGCAATACGATCCAACATATTATATTTTATTATATTATCATATGTATACGTGTATAAGTGAATCTGCCCGTGAAACATTATATCCAATAACCAGCATATGTGTTTTTTTAATACCAGTAAAAACGGAAGCCTTTGAAAAAAAGTACGATAGATTGATACTTTATTTTTTAATATGCAGATTATACGTATGTGTCCAAAAGTTACATTTTCTTCATTTATAAGTCTGAAATGAAAATTCCGAAATCACGAATCACATAAAAGAATAAAATAAAGAAATGATTCTCGCTAAAATATCGTAGGTGTCATTCAACAATGATCTGTTCGTAGCATTGTATAATAAAAAAAACGTATTTTTTGTTAGCTTACCTGGGATACAAACAGAATTGGGTCGGCACGTGTAATAATTCTAAAATAAAATTTGTTTTGACGATATTTATTTGTCATTTGACTTGTTTTCCACCCTTAGGTTAGAGTTGGCCAAACATTTCTTTAGCCATTTTTATTTTTAAAATTTATTTATTATTTGGCGTTTAATTCGTAGAACATTTTAATTTAAGTATTTATTGAAATGACATGACATTCGTTTGAAAATGCCATAACTAGGCGAAACAATTCGCTCACTCCTTTCAAGAACGTCATAAATAAATAAAACTTGATTTTTCAGGAGAACGTTTTTAAAGTTTGAAAATATAATAATAATAATAAATAATAAAACCCTTATCCGCACCCCAATGGTGCATAGGGCACTGCGTCATATAAACGCAGTGTTATCTTGATCGTTTACACATGAAGGAAAGGTGATCAGCCCTCCGCTTCAGGTACCAGTCCAGGATAATATTGAATAAATATGACAGTGAAAAAATCACTTCTATTTATTTTACCCCGCTTGGGAATCGAACCCGGGACCTCCAGAACGGTAGCCGAGCGTGCTGACCATTACACTACGGAGGCGGACAAAAATATAAATATAATAGAATGTTTTAAAAATAAATATCTAGCCACTTATTGAACTTTTTACTATGCAACAGATCTTTTTAGGTAAAACCTGAAGGTTTTTTCTCCATTTGAAAAATATTTAGTAAATTTAAAAAAATTATTAAACAATACCTTTTCTTCAAAATGCAAAAAAACATCACTTTCTTCTGCCCTGTAGCGGGTAAATATTAAGTTAGAAATATGCCTTTTGCTGGGATACAGTACATTTTCTGGGCATTCCGAAAACACGCACAACTGAAAATTGACGTTTTTTAATTTATGACCTTCTTGAACGGAGTGAGCGAATTGTCACAATATTATTTTGATGTGTTTTTGTTAGTAAAATACAACTTAGTAGATTCAAAAAATCTGTGTTTGATTTAAAAATGAATACATAAATTTCTTTAGCCGTAATACTTCCGTCAGTCGTTCCAGCCGACAGTTCTCCGATTCGATATGGCATTTAATTTTAAGGCGTTAATTACCATCTTAAATTTTCCGTCTCGCCCACCCCTACTTCTCTTCTCCCCTTCCAGCCTCCTCCCAGTCGCCCCATTCTTCTTCGCTTAAACTTCGGTATTTTTTCAAATTTGTGCCGAGTTCATATCCATTCCGGTAGCCATTACTCATCCGCTTCAGCGAAGCGCCGGCAGGGGTGCCAAAACTTGAGAATAACATCCCTTGCGAAATGCATATTTCGGCGCGATAAAAGCTGCTTATAAAACATGCTGCTAAAGAATCAATAGTTAATAAACATACTACAATTTTTAATTGAAATATCACTCCTATTATTTTTTGATATGGCCAGACTTCCATTCTTCTTCATCTATGTTGAGATGTCAAAAAATAATATAGAAAAAACGGTGTTTGAAAATGATGCGGAATGCATCGAAACACGTATCACAACAGATTTTAAGAAATAATTGTATGTAAGTAAAACTTAAATTAAAAATGGATACAACATTTTGAGTGTGTCCAAATACTTGTTCACAAACGTGAATTATCTCTAATTATAGGAGTTATTTTTCATTTTATGTTTGACATCTCAACAAACATGTAGAAGAATATGTAAGTCAGGGCATTCACTGGGCTTACGACCATCATAGGCTGGTTAAAGTGATCACTTTACACACGCCATGTACATTCACCAGCCTTTACATTCACCAATTCTACCCTTGATTGACAACCACACTACTCAAATTCTATTTACATATATCCCTACCTAGACTCCGTACCAAAGAATATATTTTTATTTTTAATTTACTTTTCTGTTTTAATTTTAATTTACTTTGTTAAAAAAATTATGAACTCCCTCTCTAAACACAAGTATCTACTTTATTAGAGAGGTAGAAGCGTTATATATTGAAATGTATTGTATATTTACCTTTTTAAACTATTTTGTTTTAATATATTATTAGATTAAAACCAATATTTTTAGCTTTTCCACTTTATTTTTATTTGACCAGCGACCGGGTTTCGTCGTTACCGACATCATCAGACTGGTAATGATGTCGGTAACGACGAAACCCGGTCGCTGGTCAAATAAAAATAAAGTGGAAAAGCTAAAAATATTGGTTTTAATCTAATAATTTATTAAAAATGCAACCATCACGAAGTGTCAGTGGATAATATAAATCTATTATTTTGTTTTATTTAAATATGTATTTAGTTAAAAAAAAAAAATTTTCAAAAAAAAAATAAATGTTCAAATGCCCAGACTTCCATATACTCTTTCATCTTTGTTGAAATGGTAAAAATAATATAAAAATGGATAGATTTTTCCTCAAAATGACTGCCGAATCAATGAATGAAAGGTAACAATAGTAAAATTTAAAATGTATGGCGCTAAAGCGGTGAAATCCGACGTTAGTAAATCCGCTTATGTGTAAAGCATAATAACACGCATATTTGCCAAGTTTCGTTGTCAGATGATATCCATCCCTCCCGGGGTGGGCGATGGAAGGGTGGAATGAAATATTAATTACTACCAGAGGCGTGACGGCGGAGGCATAATGGGGGTCGGGGTTCGGGGTTCGATGCCTGCCGAGCGGACGCGATAAAAGTAACGCGACTACCAGCCGAAGGGTGCGACTTTCAGTGAACATTTCAGTGCCGTGATTAAACCATTTTATGATCGAGATATTGCGAGCTGTATGGTGGGTACGCGTGATGATGGATTAGCGGAATCAATTAATCTTATTTGGGAATTGAACAGTCCATTCAACGAGTCCATTCGTCAGTAGTTAGTTACACTTGGATGGCTTGACTCTGGCCAATATCTGTACACGACTCCAGTTTACCAGTTTATAACATTTTGAGTGTGTCCAAATACTTGTTCACAAATCTGGATTATCTCCAATTATAGGAGTATTTTTCATATTATTTTTTGACATCTCATCAAAGATGAAGATGAACGTCAAAAAATAATATGAAAAATACTCCTATAATTAGAGATAATCCAGATTTGTGAACAAGTATTTTTGGACACACTAAAAACGTTGTAAATAAATTATCTGGTCAAATTATAAGCTTTAATGATAAAAATGAAAATCATATTTTATGGCGTTTCTCATGTGTGTGATTATAATTCAGGATTCGGACCTCACGTACTAATAAAAGAGTTTCTGCTCAACAAAAAGCTTATTTTCATCTCACCAATAGATGTCTCTAGTGAAGTTCTAGTGATTCAAGAACAATGTTTCAAAATTAAACGTAAACGTAAATGAGGAGATGCGTGTATTTGGAAGAGGTTAATCTTGTAAGGATAAAACGGTGTGGCGTTCTATTCTCTCTGCCTACCCTATCGGGGAAGCGGCGTAACGATTGATTAGTTAGTTAGTTAGTTGCTTAGTTATATACCTCATTATTCTCAACACTTGGTTTTGAAAGCTTCACGAGTACCCGAGATTAAATCATACTTCTTGTAGATACCCCATTTCTGCGTCACCATCCCCGCTAGTGCATTCATTTGTCACTCGTAGTAACGAGGGACCGTTACCCCCTCCACTTCTCCTCTTCCCCTCCTTTTTCTTTTTTCACCATCTCTCTTTTCTCTTTTTCCTTTTTCCTTTTTCCACCCCTATACTCAGTTTTCTACCCCCTCTAGTACCCGCTCTCCACAGGGCGCCTCATTCACAGTAGAGTTCTGTTTTATTTTTCAGCATTAACCCTTTCGCTGCACTTTAAAGGCCATAATCATTTAACGACAATTGAAATTAAGCGTAAATATTCTTCACAGCTGTTGTAATTACTGCACTTCGCAGAGTAATATCTCTACAAATTTTATGATAACTTTAGAATGAAAAGCATTATAATTTTTTATGATTATGTTATTTTTTCCCCATAAATTTTATTTGACCAGCAACCGGGTTCCGTCATAACCGACATCATCATCCAGTCTAATGATGACAGTCACGACGAAACCCAGTTGCTGATCAAATAAAATTCATGTGGAAAAAATTACATAGTTGTCATTTTATTCTATAAAATGCAGTTCCACCAAGAAATATCAGTACAAAATTTAGATTACAATTTTTTGTTTCCTATTTTGATCCCAAAATGTTCATTACTTCCTTATACAGACAATTTTTTTTTTTGTTGAAAAAACGTATTTGTTTTCTGTCTACTTAAACTTAAAGGGATGAAAAGATCGATAAAGGTATAGAAAGGAGAGTGAATGCTGGTAATAAAAGGAGAGTGAATGGGTGCAGTGAAATCAGTTTTAGAAAATTAATAAAAAAATATAGAGCAAATAATATATAAAAAAATTCAGTACAAAACTTTTAGAAGAGTACTTTATTATTATAAATTTATTGATTTGGCGTTTAATTTGCAGAATTCCATTTTTATTTATGTATTAATAGTTAAATCAAATACAGATTTTTTAAAGTCTACTAAGTTATATTTGATTGTTAAAAAACACATATAAAATAATATTGTGACAATTTTTTCACCTAGTTATGGCATTTTCAATCATTCGTATGCCATAACTAGGCGAAACGATTGTCACAACTGTCTCAAAAAATCTGTGTTTGATTTTAAAATTAATACATAAAATAACTAGACGCTAACTAGAGGAATGATAGAAAAGAATAAAATAGAGGCATGATACAATATTATGTAGTATTTATTAGAACGAATCAGACAAACTGTGGAAATATAATGAGGTACAGGAAATATTGCTCGATTGTCGCAGGGGTAGATGAATAACGCGTTTGTCTGCTCCGAGAACACGGCAGGGGCGGGGGTGGAAGGAAGATCATAAGGGTGCGTGGGGTGCAGACCGAGCTACCGACGAGCAAGCAATCATTTCTGAAGGCATCTCCGTTAAACGAGTGGGAAATGGAGGGTTGATAGCGCTCTTGTTATATTTTGTAGGGTTAATATTGGGGATCGTTCCATTACTCGCTCAAAGGGAGAACGGCAATGAAATGGTGGCCATATGGAATCCTACGATAAGCAGAAATGCAGGTGTCTAAACTCCATTATTTATTTTAAATAGTAAATACGACTCTTTCTTATAATTATTGCGACACGTGTTCCGATGCAAACACGGTGTTTGAAAATGATGCGGAATGCGTCGAAACATATCGCTCACTCCTTTCAACAACGTCATTGAACTTCAACGTCAACTTGATTTTTCAGGGGATCGTTCTTCAAGTTTAAAAATATAACAAAATGTATTAAAAATAAATATCAAGCCACTTATTGAACTTTTTACTGTGCAACAGATCTTTTTAGAAACCTGAATATTTTTTCTCCATTTAGTATATTAAAAAAATTAAACAATACCTTTTCTTCAAAAAGCAAAAACAATACTTTCTGCCTTGTAGTGGGTAAATATTAAGTTTAAAATATGCCACTTTTGCTGGGATATAGTACACTTTATGGGCATTCCAAAAATATGCACAACCGAAAATTGACGATTTTTGATATATGACGTTGTTGAAAGGAGTGAGCGATATGTCAAAATAGACTACGAAATACTGGTATTTACTCAGTATTTTAAAAATGATAGATTTTACCGAATCAATTCATAAAAACCCATAATTTCTTTTTCAAGGTGTCTCAACTTGATATGAAACATCTATCGTTCCTCTTTACATTAATGAAGATGGAAGTCTGAGCATCCCAGGGCTTACGACCTGGCATTTGGCTGGCTTAAGGATCACATCATACTCTTGTGTAACGATCACCATTTTGCCCATTATTGAACATTCATATTGCATTTATTCGTATATGTATATGCAATGGTCTAGAATCTTCTACATGTATGTATGGCTGATTGTAAACCCACTAGGAGTAAGCTATATTAATACTTCATCGAATTCTGAACAAATCAATTTTTTAAATATTTAAATCATCATGTTATTCCACAAAGTTAATACCGAATAAATCAATGATATAACTGAGGAGTTATATGTTCATTAATTGATTCGACAATCACTTTGTGGTAATATCATCGATTTTTAATTTGAGTTTTACTTGGTAAATACCACTATTTCTTAAAATATATTGTGACACTTTTTTCGATGCATTCCGTATTATTTTCAAACACCGAGCGTGTGTTTGAAAATGATGCGGAATGCATCAAAACACGTGTCACAATAGATTTAAGAAATAGTGGTATTAACCGAGTAAAATGTAGTCCGCCTCCGTAGTGTGATGGTCAGCACGCTCGGCTACCGTACCGGAGGTCCCGGGTTTGATTCCCAGGGGGGGGTCAAATAAATATAAGTGATTTTTTCACTCTAATATTTATTCAATATTACCCCGGACTGGTACCTGAAGCGGAGGGCTGATCACCTTTTCTTCATGTGTTAACGATCAATCACGATATGACACAGTGCCCTATGCACCATTGGGGTGTGGATAAGGGTTTGAATGAATGAAAACGTAAATTTTAAATAAGTTATATTTTCTCGTACATAAAGATGCAGAGTTCGTGCAGATTGAAGTTAAAATTTAATTATCGGCTGAGATACTCGGGGCGCATAAACGAATTGACACTTGATTACCCTACGGCGTTTCATTGGATGTTATTAATGCAGGCGTCTGTCCCCGCCGTTCCCGCTGTGCCCGCTGCACTCCCGGCGCGTCCCCGGCTTAATGATCCCGTTATGTGTCTATTGTATTACGGGATCCGGTATCCGGGATCTGGGATCCGGGAAGCGGCAGCGTACCCACTAATGGAGATTAATAAATTACACCTGATCATTTTCTTAGTACATCGTTCAACACTAGTTATTGGCAACTGACTGTCATTGGAATGTCGCAAGTGAATTCAGTTTATTATACTTATTTTACACCTCAGGATAGATGGAGAATATTACGAAAATCTGTGTATTTACAGGGCTTGCAAACAAGCTATCATAGGCTGGTTAAACGATCACTTTACTCACGTGTAACATTCACCATTCAACCCATTATTGACAACCATACAACTCATATTTTTGGATCTCCAAAATACATCATCAATCTCATGACACACTACATATGAGTTCACTAGAGCCATCTATGTTGGATTGAGAAAGATTTATTTTGGTAGAGGCTTCATTATTTGTATCATATTTAAAAAATTCTAAATTTTCTGAGACCTTTGCATGTGTAATGAAATAAAACTTTAAAAAAATAGTGTTATTAAACAAGTGTTTGATTTTCAAAATAATCAACACGTTATTCTACAAATTAAAGCCTAATCAATAAATAACATAAGTTAATTTAAAATTTGATTTTATTTATTTTCCAATCGAATAAATTAATCGGTATGTTTTATTTTAATTTTGTAAACTAATAAACTCAATCGTTCACGCGCATTTGATGGCCATACAAACACTTCCCTACATCCCCGCGTTGAGTGAGGGTGTCGCGATAATAACATTCTAGTTTATGGGTGCCCATAGCCGACCCCGTGTCGATAGGGGTGGAAAATGTAACAGTTGGCAGATAAAGAATCCGGTGGGGTGGCAGCACTAAACACACACTACCCTCTAAAGATGACAGAATGACGCTGCAAATGACGTTGTCACATGTCCTGTCATTAGATCATCGGTTTCGTTATTCAATTAAACGGAAGGGTGCGATATGTTTATATTTTTCACCAAAAGATATCCAAAAAATGTTAATATATCATAAAAAGTTCAAATTAAATTAATTGAATACATATCGTAACTCTGAAACGTTAAAAAATATTTGTCTATCAAAAGTCACGGAAAACAATCGTAGATGACGTGGCTCAATGACATGATTTCTTTCGTTTCTACTTTCCGCTAGTATCCATTATTTGGCAGTTTTTTTTATACATAGCATGTCGCTCACTCCTTTCAAGAACGTCATAAATCAAAAAACTTGATTTTTTCAGGAGAACGTTTTTAACGTTGCAAAAACAAAACTTTCTGCCCTGTAGCGGGTAAATATTAAGTTTAAAATATGCCGCTTTTGCTGGGATATAGTACATTTTATGGGCATTCCGAAAACACGCACAACTGAAATTTGACGATTTTTGACTTATGACATTGTTGAAAGGAGTGAGCGATATGTGTTCGGCCTTTAACACGTGTTTCGACATTTTCAAAACTATTGTGAAATATGTACTTATAAATAAAAAAGTAAATATTTGTGTTTTTATTATTTACAAAAATACTTCAATTTCATTATATTTCTGTGAGCCTAAGCGACTCATTATTAAAAATAGGTATCAAATTGTGATAGAGTAGTTTTGAACCGAGATACTCTGGCTCAAAAGTCCGCGACACTAACCACGGGACCATAACCCGACACGTTATTGTTTTTATAAAATATTATTTCAATGTCTCATTGAAAACAACGCCGCTCCACCGCAGGTGTGAAGAGAATAAAATGCCATAACACTCTGTCTTTGCAAACATTCTTCGTCTCTTCCACATTCATACATCTCCTTTTACTTACCCGCCGATTATTTCGACTCCTGACCCGGCCGATTTCAAGTATTTGACATAACTGATCGTGAGAAGTTTTCCTCGGTCATCTTCTGCTTCTTTATCCAACTTATATTTATATATATATATATGTATATATATATATATATATATATATATATATATATATATATATATATATATATATATATATATATATATATATATATATATATATATATATATATATATATATATATATATATATATATATATTAAAAAAAGGTTAACAGAGGATTTTCCACTCAAAAAAATACTTTTTATGCCATTTTTTTATATACATATTTTTTTTCAGTATTTTTGTCTATCAGTGCAATTTGTGTTGCATCTAAAAGAATATTAATATCGTCGCAGGACTCTTAAATCTACCCCTACGGAGGGGTGAGGCAATACGGGGCTCTGCGACGAGAGGAAGGAATTGCGAGGGAACACAAGGGTGTGCAATCTGCAGGGGTGAAAAGAGCCCTTCAGAAACCCTCAAACGACCGAGGACCACCGATAGAATAGCGGAGATAATTATTTCACTTCACTAAATGATGAAGAATGGGTTAAAAATACATTTTTAAACGAATAAATGCAATGAAAACTTTGCATGATCAGGTATTGCAAATACTTGAAAGGTTAGGAGTCTAAATTTTCAGCGGGCATGTATGAGGAGATGCATGAATGTGGAAGAGTCTGCAAAGACAGAGTGGTGTGGCGTTGTACTCTCTCTTCGGCATGTTGGTTAGTTAATGCAATGAATGTTTAACGAATTTCTATTTTGAAGTTTTTTTTAATATAATACTCATACATCATATTTACAAAATGTAATGAATTAATAAATAATAAAAGATAACGATGTGGGGTTCCGTCCTCTCCATCTACCCATCTGGGAAAGCAGTGTAACGTGTAGTTAGGTTGTTTTCAAAAATAAAGTTTTACGTTTTCAACAATTTTATATACAGCACAGCATTCTGAAATCTAAATTTAATCTCTCATTAATTTTATAAAATAAAACAACTTTGTTTTAACCACTTTTTATTGACGATGACAAGGTTCTTGTTGAAACCGGTTGGAAAAAGTGACCGCTAAAAACTGGTTAAAACAAAGTTGTTTTATTTTGTAGAGTTTATAAAATGAGTCACAAAGTATCTGCGAAAAATATTTAATTACTTGATTCGCCAGTAGCTTTGTGAGAATATCTATCCCTTTTTGTTTTAAAAGTACCTATTTGAAAATTATGCGGAATGTATCGAAACACGTGTCACAATGGATTTTAACTAATGATAGTATTTACAGACTAAAGTTTAAATAAAAATCAAACATATTTGTAATAAATATCATGCGATATGATGTAGTTACTTTACCCTTTGTTTATCTATCCACGTTTTAGTCTACGTAGATAAATTTAATTGAATGCAGTAGACAAACGACCAGTGGATTTTGTGCAATTCAGTAATATTCTTGATTATTACTTTTCTCCGTTGCAAATGCCCTCCATGCAACTCTTTCTATTTCCCGCGGGCAACAGTTGCGGATAACAGGGTTTATCTTGCACATAAAGTACACACCCTAGAGACATCTATCGACCCCCGGTCGGTAATAAAGAACTTGGAATATTTCAGTAAAACCGCTCGTAATGTGATACGAGTATTCTCGTACATCTACAATAGCCAGATCTAGTATGCAGTAATATGAAGTATGCCACATATATTTCGAGATTAAATAACATTAATTTAGACGAATGTGCGGCAAAACGTTGGATGCTAGATGTTCGAAAGGTGATGTATATATATTTTTAATTTTATTTGTTTCGGAATTACATATACAGCTTGTACATAAAAAATATTAAAAAATCGTTAGATTGGCAATGATATAAGCCAATTAAATGATTCCGCATATCGCTCACTCCTTTCAACAACGTCATATATCAAAAAACTCGATTCTTCATGAGATCGTTTTTAAAGTTTAAGAATATAATAAAATGTATTAAAAATACATATCAAGACACTTATTGTACTTTATACTGTGCAACAGGTCTTTTTAGGTAAAACCTGAATGTTTTTTCTCCATTTGAAAAATATTAAGTATATTTTAAAAAAATAATCAAACGATACCTTTTCTTAAAAATGCAAAAACAACACTATCTACCCTTTGGCGGGTAAATATTAAGTTAAAAATATCCTGGATTCGGACCTCACATACTCATATAAGAGTTTCTGCTTAGTAAAAAGCTTCTTTTCATCTCACCAATAGATGTCTCTAGTGAAGATCCAGTGATTCAAGATCAATGTTACAGTATTATTCTTCATATTCTGCTTCATCTTTGATGAGATGTCAAAAAATAATATAAAAAATAGTTGTAGAAAGTGTTTAACAATGTTTTTTTCTTCTCTTTTCATGTGCTGTCATCGATCTCCATCGTACACCGGCTGATTCGCGGACATTAAAAACATTCACGTTTTTTACTGCGTCATAAAAACAAAATGGTGGAATGAAATGAATCGTGAAATTGTGTTCCCTCTCCAGGCCTTAGTTCCGCTGAAGAAAGACATGTGAGTACCTCTTTATTTATGTTAAGTCTTTAAAATGATAGTGCAGCTACGTTTTTTATGACTTCGCGTCAAAGTTAATTATAGACGCATCGTTCCCGAGGCATTCCGCCATAAAAGGCGTTTATTGCAGATACTAGTCTTTATATTTTAAAACCTGCCATATTTTCAAATGATAAATCATGACTTCGTTCGAAAACACAAACGTAATGATAAAAATCTGTCGTTTTCTCGAATTGGACTTTTATGGGTATACTTTCAAATATATAATACATAATTATATATCTCCGTTGTATATATAATGGTTAGCGTGTTTAGCTACCGTACTGTAGGTCCCGAGTTCGATTCACAGGGGGTGTGATAATAAATATTGGTGATCTTACACTCTAATATTTATTTAATATTACCCTGGACTGTGGTCCCCGAAGCGGAGGGCTGAACACTTTTCCGTCATGTTTTAACGATCTGAACTACACTGCGTTCACATTATGTAGTGCCCTATGCACCACCGGGTGCGATATCATATTTCCACTTAACAGGAAAAATTATAAAGTTCCAAATAAAGATTTTCAGTACTTAAGACATATATTTTTTTATTCAGTAAAAAGTCATTCAAAATCTAAATTGGATGATTAATTTTACACCAAACTGAATTTGTTTGTATACTGCAGCTGTCTAGTTTACACATGTTAAATACGATTGACACACGACGTTATTTGTAAAAATTATAGCATCTTCCGATAGGGTGATAAATTTTGCGCCACCCTGTAGCTACATCAGATTTTTGAAGCAATTTCGTATCTCAGTCTGAACATTTTGTGCAACATTACGCTATGCCCTATCTCGCTTTTTCTCGGTAATGACGAGCTTTCTGAAGTTCTACGAAGGAACTTTGTTCTGCGAAACTTGAAAGAGTGTCAGGAAACTATACAAAGATCTCATCGTTTCATTTTCCTTTTTAAGACGGCATTTTACAGTGTTAAAAAGCGAGAGAAGTTTTAATGAATAGTCATACAGCATCTCCATTTACAGGAGAAAGTCATTTATATTTTAAGAAGCTAATTTATATTAAGGGGATATTCGCAAAAACAGAATTCATTCCACGGGAGACCACCGGAGAGGTTACATGTCGCTCACTCCTTTCAAGAACGTCATTTATTAAAAATAAATATCAAGCCACTTATTGACTTTTTACTGTATAACAGATCTTTTCAGGTAAAACTTGACGGTTTTTTTGTCTATTTGAAAAATATTTAGTTTATTTAAAAAAATAATTAAACAATACCTTTTCTTCAAAATGCAAAAAACAACACTTACTGCCCTCTGGCGGGTAAAAATTAAGTTAAAAATATGCCTCTTTTGCTGGGATATAGTACATTTTCTGGGCATTCCGAAAACATGCACAACTGAAAATTGACGATTTTTTATTTATGACGTTCTTGAAAGGAGTGAGCGATGTCTGTTCATGTAAGATTTTTTAAAATAATGTGTATTGGAGTCGTTATAATCGTCGGGTATGTATGAGGAGATGCAAGAATCCAAGACACCTGTAGATATAAAGACATTACGGTATTTATCAAGTGAAATTTAAATTGAAAATGCATAATTATTACCACAAGGTGACTTGCCGAATCAATTAATGAAAAAAACGATAATTTATAGATCGTCATTTTCGTCGTAATAATATAATATGAATAATTGACGATTTGAACACAAGTGTTTTGACGTTAATTTAACATAGTGGGTGTAAATGAATATTTGTGTTTATTTGCCGGTTGATATAGCGTGGGGACGAATATCATTTTGAATATATCGCTCGCTCCTTTCAAGAACGTCATAAATAAAAAATCGTCAATTTTCAGTTGTGCATGTTTTCCGAATGCCCAGAAAATGTACTATATCCCAGCAAAAGCGGCATATTGTTAACTTAATTTTTACCCGCTACAGGGTAGAAAGTGTTGTTTTTTGCATATTGAAGAAAATGTATGGTTTAATTATTCTTTTAAACAAACTAAATATTTTTCAAGTGGAAAAAAAAACTTTAGGTTTTACCTTAAAAGATCTGTTACACAGTAAAAAGTTTAATAAGTGGCTTGATATTTATTATAAAAACATTGTATTTTATTTTTAAACTTTAAAAATGTTCTCCTAAAAAATCAAGTTTTTTGATTTATGACGTTCTTGAAAGGAGTGAGCGATATGTAAAAACTCACATACACACATACCCACACACATCCACATACACACATTGTTTTATCTATACCGAACGATCCTTAGGCTATTAGTGGAGTACATATCTTGTAAACATTTTTTATGTCTCATTTGATTTGTTAACACGAAAATTTTTCGACGTCACTGTTTTCAGCTGAATAATAATATCGGATAAAATAATGGGATGCTGTAGGCAATATACAAGGGGAACAAATGATCATAGGATAATCCTATTTGCACATCTTATATAAATAAAAATTTATACGTTCGTTTGTTTTAAATATTACGTCCCCCAAAGTTATTTACCGATTGCTTTGAAATTTTGGAATAATGTCGGGTTGTGGTCCCGTGGTTAATGTCGCGGACTCTTGAGTCAGAGTTTCTGGGTTCAAACCCACTCTACCACAATTTGATACATATTTTTGATAATCAGCTGCTAAGTTTTACAGAAATAGTATGAAATTGAAGTGTTTTTGTAAATAATAAAAGCACTAATACGTGCGAATTTTAAATGTGCTCTTTTTCTTCACTTTTTTTTAACCAGTTTGTGTCACAGAAACGTTTGGCCAGGTACATTTAGGGTATATTTAAAATGTAACAATATTAGAATTTTTTGCAGCATTTCTTTCTCCGCCTCCGTAGTGTAATGGTCAGCAAGCTCGGCTACCGTTCTGGAGGTCCCGGGTTCGATTCCCAGGGGGTCAAATAAATATAAGTGATTTTTTAACTTTAATGTTTATTCTATATTACCTTGGACTGGTACCTGGAGCGAACGGCTGATCACCTTTCCTTCATGTGTTAACGATCAAAATGACACTCTGTTTATATGATGCAGTGCCCTACGCACCATTGGTGAGCGGATAAGGATTTTTAAAAAAAAATCTTGTACCACCAAATTTTAAAAGAGAATATTATTGTGTCTATCTTTTTTAATTAAAATTTTAATGTCTGTTTGTTAAAAACAATAAGTCTCTTTAAGTTCGCTGATTGCTTTGAAATTTTGTCACAACGTTGCATTTGAATATAAGTACTTCTATCCATCTGTATAAATAAATATATGTATTATATAATAGATGACAGAAAAAATGTTGTTCAAAACACTCGCTACCTCGTTAAAGGCATGAGTTTATACAACTCAATGATTCTAAGTTAGTAATGAAGTAACCTACATAGGTATATGATTTTATGTTAGTTCTACGATTTTCCTTGTGAGTTTACATTGAATTTGAGTTTTCAGTTAAATGCATTCATTCCAGCTCAGTTAAAAGTGGTGAAAGAGATGAACAAAAATAGTGAACTATCGTCATCCAGTAGTAAAGAGAGCAGCTAGGATTCCTTATGATGTGCGAAAGTTTTGATATATTCTGGCTCAGCTCCAAGCAACGTACTAACTTGTGACTCTACCATCAGCGCTTGCTAAAAGCACACTCAAAAGTAATGCGCACTTTTTATCGCCGACAGTTATAACAAAAACGAATTAACGAGTTCTTTAAAAGATGTCGTTACTTAACATAATTCGGATTTTAGATTCAGCCCCTTAAGGGGATATTCGTATACACAGAATTCATTCCACCGGAAACAGCCGGAGAGGTCACATACACACCCCCAATTTTATTATTATTTTATATTTACGTAAACTGTATAAATTTATTTAAAGAACAATTTTAAAACATATGTAAAATATTTTTCGCAGAGACCCACCAAGTCGCCTTGTGTGTCTTGTCGGTGGAGTTCTTTTTACATACATTTTTTAAAATTATTTTTATCCATTTTAACCTAATGTACACACAAAAAAGAGAGAGAAAATTAAGAATATAAACAATCTTACAATTTTCATAGAATTAACTCTTGATCATTTTCATTCCATATTTTAACCATTCCTTTATTTTGCCTTTTGTTCCATATTTTTTTTTACTTCTAACCTCCGTTTAATGTTTATTGGATATTTTTGTTTTTAAGAATATGTAAGGATAAAATATTTTTATATATTTTTTAAATCTTTTTTTCTCTAATTACTGTTACTGTTAAAACCATATAATTATTTCAAAGAAAAACTTGTTTTTTCAATTCAAAAACGGTTTTAAAAAAAATAATAATTACGTAAAATTTTACCTGGATTTAGAGAAAATTAAGTAGCGACTTCATGAATACTGGGCCTTAAGTACGAGCATAATTTTAATAAAAATAAACACTTCTATAAGACCAAATTAATAACACGACTAGTTTCGAAAACTACAGATGATAATATGTAAAAACAAACTTATATTTACATTATTAAGCTCAAAACGTGGTTTTTAAAATTGTTTTAATTTTCATAATAAATTCCGCTTTCAATTATTATCTTGACATTTTATTATAATACTTCTTCTTCTTCTTCAAACCCTTATCCGCACCCCAGTGGTGCATATGGCACTGCACATAAACGCAGTGTTATCGTGATCGTTAACACATGAAGGAAAGGTGATCAGCCCTCCGCTTCAGGTACCAGTCCAGGGTGATATTGAATAAATATTTGAGTGAAAAAAATAACTTATTTTTATTTGACCCCCCCATGGGAATCGAACCCGGGACCTCCAGAATGGTAGCCGAGCGTGCTGACCATTACACTATGGAGGCGGACACATTATAATACATATGATATTATTTATTGATTCGGCATTAACTTTGTGGAATGACATGTTGATTATTTAAAAAAA
This sequence comes from Brachycentrus maculatus, assembly GCF_059751285.1. Classification (NCBI taxonomy): domain Eukaryota; kingdom Metazoa; phylum Arthropoda; class Insecta; order Trichoptera; family Brachycentridae; genus Brachycentrus; species Brachycentrus maculatus. The sequence goes on along the minus strand of NW_028280900.1, from coordinate 624,952 downwards.
ATTAAATACTTGAATAAACCACTTAATGAGTGTTTTAATTTTTACCAGAAGATGCAAACGTTTTCGAAACTAGTCGTATATATAAATAAACCTTATTAAGTGATATATTCAAGTGTTTCATTTAAAAAAAATAATACTTAAGATTACTTTCGTCGTTAAGATTTCCTGAAATTTTGAAATTAAGGCTTGATAAATTACTGTGACATCATAACTTGATTAATTTAGTTATGAATCGTTCTTGAAGATAAGTATTTTCTTTCGCAATTTCGCTGATTGGAAATTATCTTGCAATCGATTATATTTATTGTACAAAGCTCCTTATCTTCTAGCAGTATTATTCGTATGAAATTACTTACTATTACTGATCATAAGATAACACAAGTCAAAGACGATAAAATAAGATATACATCATCACAACATTTTGAGTGAGTTCAAATCCTTGTTCATAAATCTGGGTTTCTCTACTTAGAAGTATTTTTTTACATTTTTTATATCACAACATAGATTTTTTTTATTTCTTTTTTATTTGTTCGGGAATTGTAAAGCTTTACATTTAAAAAAGTATATAATAAAAAATATTTACATTAACAATAATTAACATTACATTACATTAACAAAAATAGTTAGTCAATAAAAATAAAGCCAATTAAACAATTCCACATTTATAGATGAAGAAGAATCCGGATATCTAGGTATTTACAGGGCTTACAACTTGTCAGAGGCTGGTTTAAATTATAGCTTTATACACGTGTAACATTCACCATCTTACCCATGATTGACAACCGCACTACTGAATTTTTTGGAACTTCACTTCATGTGTGGAGATTTGGCAGAATCTATGGTTTATTTAGAGAGTTTGTATTTATCAGAGACCATATATTCTAAAAATATTTTTTTTACCAAATAATTTTCTCACTCAAACCAACCATAGATACAGCGGCAAACTCTCACATGAAGCGACGTGTGAATTATATGAAAAATAAATATATATTTATTTATAGTATAGTTATATGTATAGATCCAAAAATTTGAGTAGTGTGGTTGTCAATCATGGGTTGAATGCTGAATGTTACGCGTGTTTAAAGTGATCACTTAATCAATTACAATAATTTTTAAAATCTAGACAATTTTTAATTTTCTTTATCATCTTTGTTGAGAAGTCAAAATGTAAAAATGAATAATCATTTAGGATATATTTGTTTCGATATATATCGTCAAATTAAATTAAAATATAATTTATATTTGAAGCACTAACGTTGTGATTTTCCATTTTATAATTAAAATGTTAGTTTGTTTTAAAATTACTATAGAAATTTTATTATAACTTAATTATAATGTCTACCGGTTTCGAAGCTAACCGCTTCTTTATTAAGACTGATTAATACTATATAAGTATTAATCAGTCTTGATAAAGAAGCGGATAGCTTCGAAACCGGTAGACATTATAATTAATAATAATAAAATATAATAAAACCCTTACCGCACCCCAATGGTGCATAGGGCACTGCTTCATATAAACGCAGTGTTATCTCGATCGTTTACACATGAAGGAAAGGTGATCAGCCCTCCGCTTCAGGTACCAGTCCATTGTAATATTAAATAAATATTAGAGTGAAAAAATCACTTATATTTATTTAACCCCCCTGGGAATCGAACCCGGAACCTCCAGAACGGTAGCAGAGCATGCTGACCATTACACTACGGAGGCGGACAATTAAATTAAGTTATAATACAACAATTATTTTGAGTTATAATACAATTATAATTAAGTTATAATAAAATATTTTTAGTGATTTAAAAACAAACTTACATTTGAATTATTACATTAAAATAGGTAGCTAATTAAATTGTCGTTTGAATACTTATCAGAATTGATTGAAATCTTGTTTTGTTATTGTAAATTCCATTTGATTTATTTCTGTTGATTCTGATAACTTCAGGCGAGAACAACAGTGTACTTAATAAATGATTACTTTTTTAATTGGAAAAAACATTTTATAATTTTCAAGGGTTTTGATAACATCGGAATATCATTAGTTTGTAATCATTACACAGAGATAAGGTTACATAAAAATTAAAATTGAAAAAAATGTATAACTTAGGTTTTTTATCTTCCATCGATGACTTCATAAAAAATATCATAAATATCGTTTGGATTATCATATACCTCATATCTCAACACAGATGAAGTCTGATTGAGGAGTCTGGGCATTTCAGGGCTTTCTACGTGTAATTGGATGGTTTCTTTCTTTCTTTCTTTATTTAAAATTCTTTTGCATTACATAAATTCAAAAACAAAAAATATTTATAAAAAATAAAAATGAATACAAAAAAAGATCCCACATAGGCATGGCCTGTGTGTGGGTATACAAAATAAATAGTCATAGTACAGGGTATAAGGGTATAGGTTTCTAAGTAGAATTAGTTAAAACAAAATACAAAAAATGTGAAATATTGGGAAACGGAGAGATTTTGGAACAGGTAGATGATTTCGTGTATTTGGGTAGTATGTTTTCTAGGGATGGAGGAATTGATAAAGACATGTATGGAAGTGAAACATGGAGTTGGCAAAAGAAGGATGAAAGTAGACTGAATGCAGTCGAAATGCAATCTCTCAGAAGAATGTGTAACAAAACGATGTATGATAGATGTGCGAATAGTGAAATAAGGAAGGAATGCAAAGCTGAGATAAGCATTATCGATAAAATTAAGAAAGGTGTGTTGAGATGGTTTGGACATGTAGAACGAATGAGTGAGGAAAGAACGGTAAAACAAATTTATGAGGCGAATGTTAGCGGGAAAAGAAGCAGAGGAAGACCGAGAAAAACATGGCACGATCAGGTATGCCAAATACTTGAAAGTAGTCAGGTTAGGAGTCGTAACAATCGGCGGGTATGTATGAGGAGATGCATGAACGTGGAAGAGGCGAAGAATGTTTGCAAGGACAGAGTGGTGTGGCGCTCTATTCTCTCTGCCTACCCCTGCGGGGAAGCGGCGTGATGGTTAGTTAGTTAGTTAGTTAAAATACAAAAAACTTAATTTAAATACAAAAAAAAAAAAAAAAATACTTGACTCTCAGTGAGCAATTTTTTTTTTTTTAAAATTAAAACTTAAACATAAAAAAGATGACAAAGTAAAAAAGTAAAAAGCTAGAGATCATGTGCTAAATGAAAAAGGAACTTAAATCTGTCTCTTTTATAAATAATCTAAGCAAATTTTTAAATTTACACGAACTTAATTTATCCTTTTCCACAGTTTGTGACAATAACCATTCTACACATGACATGACTGATGACCACATTACTAAAATTTCGGAAAGTATTTTATTTATGCTTTAATTGAAAATATCAACTTTGGAGCTACGTCGGCGATATCAATGGTTGAAACTAGTAAGTTTATGTCATGCCAATCTTATTGCCCACCCCCTGCTCGCTGCAAGGGTAGGCTGGGAGAATAGAACGCCACACCAATCTGTCTTAGCGAACAATCTTCGCCTTTTCCACATTCCTGCATCTTCTCATGAGTACACGCCGATTAGTCCACTTCATATGACTGTTCTATTAAATTACCAAATAAAACTATTTTTATTATTATTATATCGGATACTGGATTATTATCACCATACGGATGAGATGTCGATTTTAAAGTTGTCTCAATTTGATAAAAAACATGTATCATTCTTACCTTTTTTCATAAGATGGAGGTCTGAGCATCCCAGGGCTTACGACCTGGCATTTGGCCTTGAAACCTGTATAAATACAATGGTATTAGATCCATCCGCATACCAGTGTGTTTTTGCCTTGAATTTTCACTCATGAATTACATGAAATTATAGTAACTTTAAACATAAAGAGTAAATCCACTCAAGAGTAGGCATAGGCTACGAAACTCAAAAAGTTGAAGCCTGAGTAGGATCATGATAATCGGTGTTGCATAAGCCGTAGCTAGATTTCGGAGTCACTTGGACGTCAGGTAATTAAAAAAAATCCATCCTCATACCATTAAGGTTTTCGATACATTCGTGAAGTCTGACCGATTGTTATCAATTGAGGGATTGATCGCCATCAGTTGAGGGATTGGTGAAGTTATTGTTAGTTGACCAAATAAAAAATAAAATACAAAAAATAATACACAGTAAAATTTGTAGTATGAACCTTGTTGGGCGTTTTTCTGAAATGTAAAACGTGAAAAACTTGGTAAAGGTCTCACCGGATTTGCCTCATCTTATTTCAGTTGTTCGAGGGTAGTTTTTCAGCCCCGTGTCCGCGCTACGTACCCTCGTCACGCCCGGAGGACGTCGGGGTTGTTAGTAAACAATAAAACCGGAGTGAAACGCGTTTTTTCCACTCTTGTCTGCCCGTCGGGTCGCGTGGGCGCAGTGGTGTAGCGGGGTGGAAATAGTCTTCTTGTCGGAATTACTTACATCGTCGATTTATCGGTTCCGTTTCGAAAACTTACTAGCTAGTTAGCCATCTTGACGCTTCCCAACAGGGGTAGGCAGAGAGAATAGAATGCCACACCACTCTGTCTAAGAAAAATCCTTGGCCTTTTCCACTTTCTTGGATCTCTTCACTCAAACCCACCGATCTGACCGCTTTCAAGTATTTGAATTACTTGACCAAGCCAAATTTTTCCTCAACATTACATTCACCTTAATTAAAATGTAACTTTGTTTTAAAATCACCATAAATATTTTATTATAACTTAATTATAATGTTCTTTATCAACACCGATTAATAATAGTATTAATCAGTCTTTGTAAAGAAGCGGTTAGCTTCGTAACCGGTAGACATTATAATTAAGTTATCATGAAATATTTATGTCAGCCCATTTAGTCATTACATTCGTTTGAAAATGCCATAACTAGGCGAAAAAATTGTCACAATATTAATTTTTGTGTTTTTTTTAGTAAAATACAACTTTGTAGACTAAAAAAATCTGTGTTTGACTTAAAAATTATTATATAAAATATTTATTGTGATTTTAAAACAAAGTAACATTTTAATTATAAAGAAATAAATATTGCAACATTTTGGTATGTCCAAATACTTGATCACAAATCTGGATTATCTCCAAGTATAGGAGTATTTTTTACTATCATTATTTTTTCATCTCACCAATAGATGTATCTAGTGAAGTTCTAGTGATTCAAGAACAATGTTTCTAAATTGGTTCATATTATATATATAGAACTTCCAAGAATTTGAGTAGTGTGGTTGTCAATAATGGGTACAATTGGTGAATGTTACACTTGTGTAAAGTGATCACTTAAACCAGCCTATGACGGTCGTCAGCCCCGTAAATGCCCAGACTTCCATATTCTTCTTCATCTTTGATGAGATGTAAGTTTTTTTTAAAAATAGTAATATTTAATAAATATTGTATCGTGAAGATAATGGGACGCAGAGGTCAGACGTACGAGCTAAGCGTCTCATCTTAGGATGCGCCACTGTGGGCTAATCAGGGGTGGAGGAGGGCGCCGGCAATCCACTCAAGTTTATGTAACGGGCTCACCATACCCCTGCGACGTCTTATTCAGCGAAATACAGATAAGGCTTTCAGCCCCCTCGCCCACCCCTGGGCGCCTACCCCCACCCCTCTCTCGGGTGACAGGAGCTTCAACTGTGCCGCGGGCGCTGCTAGATCCGACTTACTGCTTGGCTGTTCAAACTTCCGCCATGCTGATTGCCTACCAAGTCACCAAATTTATTCGGGGTCTGTTCGCTCGCAGACCTTGAAAGCACACTTTTTAAATTTTTTTTATCATTAATTGATAGTTCCTGATGGAATACGATTTTACACTTGGTAGTACTACGCTATTTTTAATTGTATTTTTTTACACTACGGAGGCAGACATATAAAAATAAACCATACATACTTATTCCTACGGATTTTTAGGATAATACACATGCGTAACATTCACCAATTCTACCCATAATTGACAACCACACTACTCAAATTCTTGGAACTTCTATAAATATGATCCAATTTTGAAACATTGTACAAGAATCACTAGAATTTTCACTATGTGTCTGTTGGTGAGACGAAGAAGCTTTTTTATTGAGCAGAAACTCTTATATTTGTATGTGAGGTCCGAATCCTTAATTATAATCACATACACGAGAAACGCCAGAAAATGTCATTTTCATATTATTATTTTTGCTTATAATTTGACCAGATAATTTATTAATAACATTTTGAGTGTGTCCAAATACTTGTTCACAAACCTGGATTATCTCCAATTATAGGAGTTATTTATCATATTCTTAGAAATTATATGATATATATTACTCCTACAATTTGAGATAATCCAGATTTATAAATTATTTTTATAAAGTATTTTTTTCTTAAAGATAAATATTTGTGTTTTTATTATTTACACAAATATTTCAATTTCATACTATTTCTGTGAGCCTAAGCGGCTCATTATTAGAAATAAGTATCAACTTGTGTTAGAGTGCGTTCGAACCGAGAAACTCTGATTTAAGAGTCCGCGACACTTACCACGGGACCACAACCAGACAAAACTCAAACTCAAAATGTTGTATAAGTGTTATGTTGTTGCAATATTTTTTTCGTTAAATATTATATATATATATCGTAGTCGGAAGGAGTAGGAGAAAGTGACCAACTACCAAAACGTAAAATGTTCAGGAGGACCATTTAAGTCACTGTTACTTGGCGAGAAAATAAAAACCAATGTAGTTCGTCATTTTTAACAAGTCAATATATTGTACTTCCAAGTTTAAAATCCTTTTGGAATTTTTCAGGGCAATATTAAGCTAGTAAGATATCAAATAGTCAATGATCACGTTTTTGTAAAACAATGCACTCAGTCACTTTCTCCTGTATGACTACGATGTATAAGTATATGAATGAGATTTGAGTGTGTTGCAAAGAAAATATTACAATATATAAATGTAATAGAGATGATAGGAAAGTTAAAGTTGCAAGCGGGAAAGTTTGATCTTCTGCGGATGAAAATGGAGGTGTATAATAATCTCCGAGAAGCGAGTCGGTAGCTGGGGTATTGACATTCGGGTTACCAATTGTTTGGAAATTTTGCTCTAGCCGAACAATGTTGTCTACGCCGTGGCAGACGGACGATAATATCCGTGGGAGGGAGAGGAGAGGGGAGGAGATAAAAGGGAGATGATGAGAAAGAGGAATAATACGAAGGAAAAGACATCTCCCGCCATTATGGACCGTTTCTACGTCTGTACTCTTGCAGACCTATTCCGCAGTCGGGCGATATTGTTCGCCCCGAGATCTTTTCTTTACATCTCTCTATTTCTTTCCCCATACTTTGTTTTTTCAGTTCTTTTGACTGTTTTGTCACATTTTTATAGATACGACTTGTACGGACTTGTCGACATTGTTGCGGTCGAATCACATCCTTAAATGTCGCGAGGTTATTTTTTAAATGACCCATTTGTATTGCGCTGAGAATTTTCCCCATATTTACATGGTTTTCCTTGTAAGACAGCGGTCACTTTCCGCTCACTCCTTTCAAGAACGTCATAAATTAAAAATCGTCAATTTTCAGATGTGCATGTTTTCGGAATGCCCAGAAAATATACATATCCCAGCGAAAGAGGCATATTTTTAACTTAATACTAACCCGCTACAGGGCAGAAAGTATTGTTTTTGCATTTTGAAGAAAAGGTATTGTTTAATTATTTTTTTAAATATACTAAATATTTTTCAAATGGAGAAAAAACCTTCAGGTTTTACCTTAAAAGATCTGTTGCACAGTAAAAAGTTCAATAAGTGGCTTGATATTTATTTTTAAAACATTGTATTATATTTTTAAACTTTAAAAGCGTTCTCCTGAAAAATCAAGTTCTTTGATTTATGACGTTCTTGAAAGGAGTGAGCGTTTTGTTCCACACACAGAACGTGTTAACACAAAAGTTAGCCAAAAAGTGGTATTATACAATTGCTTGTTTTATTTTTAAACATGTCATTGTTAATGCCGAAAAATAATCAACAAAGTTAATGCCGAATCAATAAATAAAACGATATAAGGATTTGTTCATAACGTACTCAAAATGTTATGAATTACTTCTGTAATAATTTAAAATAATAATTAAACCCTTATCCGCACCCCAATGGTGCATAGGGCACTGCGTTATATAAACGCAGTGTTATCTTGATCGTTTACACATGAAGGAAAGGTGATCAGTCCTCCGCTTCAGGTACCAGACCAGGGTAATATTGAATATATTTAACAGTGAAAAAATCACTTATATTTATTTTACCCCCCTTGGGAATCGAACCCGGGACCTCGGGAACGGTAGCCGAGCGTGCTGACCATTACACTACGGAGGCGGGCAAATGATTGTTAACCCACCCTTAAAAAATGCGGTTAAATAAACAACCCTGCTTAGGGACGCACAGGTGGTATGTCTGCCGTCATCCTACGCTACAAAGGGGTGGGTCGTCCTCAATCCTCTTCCCAGGATTATATTATCCGTCTCGGGTATCTCTCACTCTGGGGACCGAAGTTGTAAGGGATGATGTTGCAGGAAAAAGAGGAAACGCAGCGCTCGGGTAAGGGTCGCGTAGTTCAGAATTTGTGGTAGAGGGGAAGTGGATCATTGGATCCTAAAGGGTGACTTTGACGAGCAATTTTACTTTCGGCGCAAAATTAAATTTGGAAAGGCAATTTATATCCTGTGCAATATTATTCGAAAAAATATAAAAATAAAGATATAGAAAGGAGAGTGAATGCTGTGAACAGGCTAAAATCAGTTATAGCAAATAAAAGCCTTCTTCTTCTTCCTGGCTCTATCCCAACTTATCGTCTTTGTAGACTGTTGGGGTCTGCTCTCTTTGTCCTCAGGTTTTTGTTCTTTCTGTCATGGGCAATGTCAGAGCATGCCTCACCAATGCGATCTCTCAGACGAATGTACGCGATTAAAACCAGGTACCAGTCAAGGGTAGTATTGAATAAATATTAGAGTGAAAAAATCACTTTAATTTATTTGACCCCTTCCTGGGAATCGAACCCGGGACCTCCAGAACGGTAGCCGAGCGTGCTGACCATTACACCATGGAAGCGGACCTTTCCTTCATGTGTTAATGATCAAGATAACACTGCGTTTATATGATGCAGTGCCCTATGCACCATTGAGGTGCGGATAAGGGGGTGAATGAATTTTTTTTTTAATGTATTGTTTGTCTTCAGTAAATTTAAAACAATTTCGCGCTATTTAACAATTTTTTAAAATAATTAAACCTTAAGAAAACGTATTTTTACGCCTTTTTATACATTTGCAGTCGATTTGGGTTACATCGTTTAAAATCGTCTTTGCACACCGTACATATTAATCAGAAAAGTTTTTCAGAGCTTTTAAATCTCAAAATATGGCTCAGAGAACATGGCATCGCCGACTATACGAGTACCTCGGAGCGAGATAAAAAGAAAAATGTGGGGAAAAAAACGGGGAAAAGTAATTCTCTCGAATTTTAAAATTTCCCCCGTATTATTCTAAAGCCTGCCGGGTTGGAGATTTTTTCATTCGGAACAGAGCGCCTCCCTCACTAACCCACCCCATTCTACCCTCTACCCTCCACCCTTCCAAGGTACTTGCAACGTCACTACCCTTACAGGGCTGTATCTCATTATTCACCGAATTAATTAATTATTAATAATTACTAGGCGATTATAAAATACTTAGTACCTACTTAGAATCAAACAAAGATTTATGAAGCGATTTAAGATTTTATTTTTTTAATATCAGTAATCTGTAGTAGTTCATAAACCATGATTTTTATAATTATAAGGCGATTTTTGAAAACTTAGTATCCAATTATAAAAATATTTTGAATACGTTTTGTTGAGTTAGCTTGCGTTGTAGGACGAATGAGTGAGGAAAGAATGGTAAAATAAATTTATGAGACGAATCTTGTTGGAGATAGGACCAGAGGAAGACCGATGAAAACTTGCCATGATCAGGTATGTCAAATAATTGAATGCGGTCAGGTTAGGAGTTGGAATAATCAGCGTGTATGTATGAGTTGATGCATGAATGTGGAAGAGGCGAAGCTTGTTTGCAAGGACAGATTGGTGTGGCGTTCTACTTTCTCTGCCTACCCCATCGAGAGAGCGGAGTGATGGTTAGTTAGATAGTTAGTTTGAAATGTTGACACGGTTGCATTCAAATACGCGCGTGTTTTTAGCTGACAGGTCTTTTTACCCGTGACATGGAAAAACATGGATTTTTACCGCAATGGCAGCGCCATTTGTTAAATGTAACTCACACACTACTGAACATTGCTCATGGCAGACAGCGTGCTTCTTTACAGGTCATTTAGCGTTTACATTATTTTCTATTGCCAATGCAATCGAAAATCGAAAATAAGCAATAGTTTGTTTAATAGATTTTGAATATTTTCATTGGTTTGCAAACAATGAAAAATAAAAGTATTAGGAATGTGTTCTATCTATTTGATTTCTTTTTCATTTACTAGATTGAGCCTCAGTAATTGGTGGTTGAGCAAAGCTAGTTTTTAATTTAATTTTCAATCCATTGCACCCTAAAGAGTATCCATCAGAGTGGTAAGGAGCAACCTCGATTATATAATATCCCATTCAAACTGCACATTTTTCTCGCCATTATTCAACTAGAGGTAAGGGCAGCTACTCCTCTGAGCACCTATCTGCCTACCTGCATAGGTATCTAAGAACGTGGATTGCTACAGTTGCTATGCGGGCTTAATAAATATCCACCAGATGTAATATACTCGCAGTATATGACGCGGAGCAGAGATTTCCGAGATTTTTGCAGTGTAATTCAGCCATTTCATTTTGCTTGGTTTTTCTTTAACCACTGTGAAGGGATCTAATTGATTACCTGGTTTTCTGTTTGATATAAACAAGGTCTAATTTATTTTGCGATGATGACGCACTTTGCGATGTACGTCATAACTTGTTAATTTAACTTTTTTGACGCCGAAATTAACGTTCATTATAATACTTGTTATTATGAAATTATTTTAAGTCTTTTTTTCATATATTTTTTTAATAATTTGCTGGTTGTTCCCGAGACGCAAAATTCATTTAAACTTTTGTGTTTTGATGCCTAAAAATATATATTTTTAATTATTTTCACGAATTTTTAAAGTTAAAGGAAATACCAACGTTGTATTTTGAAAGATATTTTTTTGGCATGGATTCTTTACGTAAATCTCATGACGCTTTGTGTTTGAGTTCACAGGAGTCATATTTGGTTGGTTTGAGAAAGCATTTATTTATATAACAGAGACCCTTTCATTTAGACGTATTTATGTAATATCTTAACCGGATTATTCTACACACTGGGAAACTTATTTATAGCATTTTAAGTGTGTCCAAATACTTGTTCACAAATCTTGCTTTTGCACTTTCATATTCTTTTTCATCTTTGTTGAGATGTCAAATAGTAAAAGTTTTAAAAAAATTAACAAAAGCTTTCCTCATTCCAACGTGTCACGAGTTTGATCAATTTATTTATAAGTTTGATTTTTTTTGTAGTGTAGTTGTCAATCGTGGGTTGAATTGGTAAATGTTACACCGTATAAAGTGATCACTTAACCGAGCCTATGACGGTCGTAAGGCCTGTTAATGTCTAGATTTCCATTATAACCCTTATCCACACCCAATGGTGCATAGGGCACTGCATCAAATTGACGCAGTGTTATCTTGATCATTACTTACATGAAGGCAAGGTGATTACTCTTGCGCATCAGGAACCAGTCCAGGGTAATATTAAATAAATATTACAATGTAAAATCACTAATATTTCTTTTCACCCCCCCTGGGAATCGAACCCGGGACCTCCAGCACGGTAGCTAAACACGCTGACCTTTACACCACGGAGGCGGACATGAGATGGATTTCCATAGTCTTCTACATCCTTGTTGAGATGTCAAAAAAATGCTTGTAATTTGACCAGTCATTTTGTGAATAAGAATAAGGATGTGAATTATCATTGATAATTTCGTTGCTATAGCTGGTAAATTTGATTCACAGTCCGTATTACTGAATAAAAGTGATTGAAATTATATACCGTAATTTTATTTAAAAAATAATTTTTACAAAATTTCCTTCAAGTCGTAGTTTTGAACAAATACAATCTCGAAAGTCTTCGAGATTTGTTAATGGCTATGAAATTAATATTATCACCATCGGGAGTTCCACGCGGTTCTCACCCCTCACAATGCCCGAAGGTGGAAACCCCCGACATCCCCTCATTTTTTAATTACGGGGTTTATCGCTACCCCTTTGTGTTCCGACGGAGCCTTTGCCATAAAAAGGGTCTGGAAATTTTAGCCAAACTGGGTACAATTAGACTTATATTTTTTTCTTTACCAGCATTCACTCCACTTCTACTTTTCTGTGTACAGTACTAGACACATCGTTGTCATACAGGAGAAAGTGACCAAGTGCATTTATTACAAAAACGTGATTATTTACTATTTGACATCTTACTAGCTTAATATTGTCCTGAAAAAATCCCAAAGCGATTTTAAACTTGGAAGGAAAATATATTGACTTGTCGAAAATGACTAACTGCATCGATGTTTATTTTCTTGCCAAGCAAAAGTGACTTGAATGGCCCTCCTGAACATTTTACGTTTTACAACATTTTGAGTGTGTCCAAATACTTGTTCACAAAATCTGGATTATCTCCTATTACAGGAGTTATTTTCATATTATTTTTTGACATCTCATCAAAGATGAAGAAGAATATGGAAGTCTGGGCATTTACGGGGCTGACGACCGTCATAGGCTGGTTTAAGTGATCACTTTACACACGTGTAACATTCACCAATTCTACCCATTATTGACAACCACACTACTCAAATTCTTGGAAGTTCTGTATATATGAACCAATTTAGAAACCTTGTTCTTGAATCACTAGAACTCCACTAGAGACATCTATTGGTGAGATGTAAAAAAATAATATAAAAAAAAAATATTTTACGTTTAGTTGGTCACTTTCTCCTGTACGACTACGATATGTATAAGGCTGGTTTATGTCTTTAAACACTGCAATTTTTGGAATTCTTGCAATCTTTTCGAATTGCATTGTATTTTGATGGATTTTACTTATTACTTACTCCTGCTATCCCGACTTACGACAATTAGGGGCTAGGTTAATTTACAAACACTCTATCCACTCATTTCAAGAGTCAGTTTTATATTTGAAACGTTGCTCTCCAGGTGTTATAATCAGTGAATAGGCGCGATTTCTTTTATACCTTTCATTTAAGGCTTTATTTCATTACGTGTGACAGTGAGCGGTCTCAAATGTAATTGAAATATGAAGGGTTAACGCAGGTTTAAATAACTAATAAATGTAAATATATATATATATATATATATATATATATATATATATATATATATAGTGGTGTGGCGTTCGATTCTCTCTGCCTACCCCTGCGGTGAAGCGGCGTAATGGTTGGTTAGTTAGTTAGTTATATGTATATTTATTTACATGAATGACGTAATTCACCTATCGCTTCATGTGTGAGTTTGTGATAGTATCTTCGGTTGATTTGAGTAACATTTTTATTTAGCAAAGATCCTTTATTTATAAATGTACGCAAGATCCTCCCCGAATTATTTTACATACTGGGAGACGCCTGAAAATGTTTAAAACATTTATGAAGCTATCTATGATTTAACCAGTTTAAATCATTTTAGGTGTGCAAAATTCATTGTTCACAATTCTGAGTTTCTATATTCCATTTTCTTCTTCAACTATATTGAGATGACAAAATATGCAATTTGAATTAAATTTAATGCATTTTATTTGCTTAATGTAAAAAATACTCTCTTTAAATAAATATTCCTCGCTCAAGAGAAGCTCGAAAGATCCAATTTATATTTTAAACTTAATTGATTACCGCTAGATGGCGCCCGTCTTCGGGAAGCTCCTAGTTTCCGGTGTAGGTGCGACCGGAAGTAACGTGACGGTAAGAGGTGGGGGGGAGGTGTACGGAAGTCGCTTCTGCGGGAAATTAAATAATCCATTTCCCATATCCGGCGGTAGATGCCGATATTTACCAGGTCGTGAATACTTATACTTTCTAAAACGATATGAAAATTTTCAGATATTTTTAGCCGCGTCTTTTGAGTGATGATAACCACAGGGTATAACTTAATTTATGAAAGTGAAGCATGGATTTATGAAAGGAAGGATGAAAGTAGACTGAACGCAGTCGAAATGCGTTTCTCTCAGTGCGGCGAAACGATGTATGATAGATGTTCGAATGCTGATATAAAGAAAAAATGCTAGGCTAAGATATTGAAAGCTGTCCCACCGCATGCCCAGATCTGATACAGAAGCATCTAGGCTTCCTGACAAATCTGCTCTTGCTAAGCAATTTTTTTAAACTAAGTTGCGAAGTTTATTAAAAATGCGAAACAATATAAAATTATATCCCGATTTTACTGTGAATTTACATTTAAAAGCTTTTAATATACCTGTCACTGTCAATCTAAATAAATACAAGATTGTTAGTCCATCACCAAATTTTCTGGATGCACCCCGGTGTAGGCAGTGAAAGGGATTAGTATTTAGTTCAATTAGTCAGCTAGATCCGATTCCGACCCAACGTTGGCCGGTACACAGACGCCCACAACCCCGACCAGCACAGCAGACAGACACGGAACAGTGCAAAGACATTTAGAGAGAATGGTCAGTCAGGTAGTTGGCAAGGCTGAGATAACCAGTCTATATATATTGACTATAATAAGAAAGGTGTGTTGAGATGGTTTGGACCTGTATAGAAGAATGAATAGTAAAACAAATTTATGAAGCGAATGTGATTGGTGAAGTAGGGGAAGGCCGAGAAAAACTTGGCATGATCAAGTGTTTCAGATACTTGAAAGTGGTACTTGAAACTATTTTGTAAGTTAGTTATAACTCCTAAATGAGTGTAATTTTCTTAACATATAAATGATAATATCGCTCACTCCTTTCAAGAACGTCATAAATCAAAAAACTTGATTTTTCAGGAAAACGTTTTTAAATTTTAAAAATATAACACAATGTATTAAAAATAAATATCAAGCCACTTATTGAACTTTTTAATGTGCAACAGATCTTTTTAAGTAAAACCTGAAGGTTTATTCTCCATTAAAAAAAAAGTATATTTAAAAAAATAATTAAACAATACCTTTTCATCAAAATGCAAAAACAACATTTTCTGCCCTGTAGTTGGTAAATATTAAGTTTAAAATATGCCGGTTTTGCTGGGATATAGTACATTTTCTGGGCATTCCAAAAACATGTACAACTGAAAATTGTCGATTTTTTATTTATGACGTTCTTGAAAGGAGTGAGCGATATGTGACGCGTTTTATCTTATTAAGACATTATCAAACACTGTTTGTTTTACTTATTTTTTTTTTACAAAAAAATTAGTAATATTATTATATTGCCACTCACAGTTTGTTTATTATATTTTTGTTTATTATATCTGTTTGTTATTAAATATATGTTTGTTTATTATCAAACTCCGAGTGTTGGATAATGTCTTAATAAGACGAAACGCGTCACATATTATCATATATCGCTCACTCCTTTCAAGAACGTCATAAATCAAAAATCATCAATTTTCAGTTTTGCATGTTTTCAGAATGCTCAGAAAATGTACTATATCCCAGCAAAAGAGGCATATTTTTAACTTAATATTTACCCGCTACAGGGCAGAATGTGTTGTTTTTGCATTTTGAAGAAAAGGTATTGTTTAATTATTTTTTTTAAATAAACTTAATATTTTTCAAATGGAGAAAAAACCCTCAGGTTTTACCTCAAAAGATCTGTTGCACAGTAAAAAGTTCAATGAGTGGCTTGATATTTATTTTTAATACATTGTATTATATTTTTCAACTTTAAAAACGTTCTCCTGAAAAATCAAGTTTTTAGATTTATGACGTTTTTGAAAGGAGTGAGCTATATATGTAAATAAAAGTAGAATTCAATCCAATAACCTTGTTAAATTTTGTATATATAATGGATTTCTACCAACTGTTTGCAGTTACAATAAATAAGTAATTTTCTCGATACAACTAAAAAATCCGTATGTTTTTCGATGTCAAAAAGATCTGTAAGCTGTCATTTCTCTTTACTGCAATCGCGCGGCCGCTTTGGCTCTTGTGCGGTTTGCATCGAGTACAATAATAACACTTCACCCCTCTGTGCGGTGGGGGTGACGTCACCCTCTGTGGAATAATGCGCGGGAAAAGAAAAAAGATGGCCGCGGGCGGGAAATTCATGGCGGCCGGGAACAGCTGACAGTGTTCTGGTGATGGAAGTGGAAATCATTTAGTGCGAGGAATGGCGAGACGGGATTTATCATGTCGGATGAATATTTTTTTGGAGCGTTAAATTGGTTTCAACTTGTTATATGCAATGCAGCATCTTTCTGCCCTACTAAACCTGGCAGTTTTATATATCTATAAGCAGATACTAGCAATATTTAGCCGGCCATATTTTGTTTACAACTACATAAAAATTAAAATAGAAATATTGTATCATTAATTGATTTTAAAGTCATTTTTTGGTAATATATGTCCCCGATGAGTAATTTTTATTTATCATTTTGGGACGTGGGATTAAGGTTAACAAGACTGGAACACAAATAGATAATAAAGTTAAATTTTTTTTTTAAATAACCAAAACTAATACATGGCAAAATATAAAAACAATAAACATGCTATAATTAATTATAAGCTTAAATAATAAAAATAAAAATGGTATTTTCTGTCGTTTCTCATGTGTGTGATAATAATCCAGGATTCGGACCTCACATACTAATATAAGAGTTTCTGCTTAGTAAAAAGCTTCTTTACATCTCACCAATAGATGTCTCTAGTGGAGTTCTAGTGATTCAAGAACAAGGTTTCTAAATTGGTTCATATATACAGAACTTCCAAGAATTTGAGTAGTGTGGTTGTCAACAATGGGTAGAATTGGTGAATGTTACACGTGTGTAAAGTGATCACTTAAACCAGCCTATGACGGTCGTCAGCCCCGTAAATGCCCAGACTTCCATATTCTTCATCATCTTTGATGAGATGTCAAAAATAATACAATAAACATGCATAAGATATATATATATATATATATGTATATATATATATATATATATATATATATATATATATATATATATATATATATATATATATATATATATATATATATATATATATATTTATATATAATAAATAATAAATAGGCATAAGAAGCATAATATAATAATAGGCATATTTAAAATAAACAAATGAGAAAATATAAAAAAAACATAAGGTAAAAACAAATTAAGAAAATACGACTTATCACTACATATATATCTTTTTAATAAAGTATTTTTTCAGATTATTTAATTTGGATCCCCGAATGGGTTCTATTTTATATATGTCAGGCAGCTGGTTAATTTGGGTCTAGGCAATATATTTTAAGGACCTTACTCCAAATTTAGTAGTGTTTATCGGCTCCACGTGTATTTTGTTACGTCCTCGTGTATTATGACTATGAATTTCTTTGTTAAAAATTAATAAAATCATTTTTTTAGCTTCTTTTAAGAACTTGTCTATATGGTACATGTTTGATTATGTTGTATCATTTTGATTGTATTGTATGTTCAGACGTAATAATATTCTGGCGCCCACGAACTGCCTATGTTTGAATGTTATATTTGGTTTTATGCGTCTCCCACTAGTGTTAATTTTTTTCGTGTGTAACAGACACTTCCGAAACTGTGTATTGCTGTGTTTGTTCAGTTTTATTTTCTTGTTTTTTGTTGTGTCTACACAATTTAAGACGAATGTGTTTACGAGCGGAAACACTGGTATTGTAGGCCTATTAGCCTTTATACCATATATACAAGCTTCATTCTTAGTTGGAAGTGTGTTGGAAGTGTGTTTGAGTACCAAGTATTAGGTCTGTGGAGTCTTTTAACAACTTTAGATAATTTGTGGAGCTCCATACCAAAAACTTACATTTCAGATATAACAAAAAATCCTTTAAATGCAAATCTGTTCTGTTTACTGTTTTCTATCGAAATCTTAATTGAATATGCGACAAAACGTGACCAATCCTGTGTTAAACCAATATGAAATCATTTAATCGCACCAAAACGTAACAATTTTACAAGATATAATTCCTGGTTACTTAAAATCATTTATAATGGAAATGTAACGTTTTGGTGAGGACATCCACATTTATATACGCCATTTTCATAAAATACTACCTCAAGGGCGCTTGGCTGTGATGTTATACGATACATTGTTTATAACAAAAAAGAACCGGATTACCAATACGCCACTTTCCCGTAGGGGTAGGCAGAGATAATAGAACGCCACACCAATCTGCCTTTGCAAACAATCTTCGTCTCTTTCACATTCATGCATCTCGTCATACATATCCGACGTTTATTCCGACTCCTGACCCGACCACATTCGAGTATTTGAAATACTTGGTGATGACAAATATTCATCGATCTTTCATTGCTCCAATTTCCAACTAAATTCGCCTTATATTTTTTTTACTGTTCTTTCTCGAATCATTCATTTCACATGCCCAAACATTTTTTAACATCGATATAATGCGTATCTTAGCCTTGCAGTCTTTCCATTGGAACATTTATAACATACATATTTTTGCCGCACATTCGTCTGAGAGATCGCATTTCGACTGCACTCATCCATATTTTGCCAACTCCTATATATTATATATTGGAAATTATTGTAGGATATTATGTTGAACTGCATGCTAAGTAAGTTCTGTTAATAATATTACATCAGAATGACTGGTTACCTTAAGGACAGTGTAGAAAAACCGTTAAAAAATGAAGAAAAAAAACTCCAAATTCTCTGGTATCATTGTTTCGTAAAAATAACGATCATCTTAGCACGGCTGTCCAAACTCAAAACACAGTAAGGGACATTTTTTTTGTAGTACGTTTTTTTGGCATTTTTGGACTAAGTAGATTCTACCTAGTCAAAAAATGCAAAAAAAACGTACTACAAAAAAATGTCCCTTACTGTGTTTTAAGTTTGGACAGCCGAGCAGTGCACTACGTAATTTGAGTTAGAGTAAAACAAAAAAAAAACAAAAAAAGAAGAAAAATAATTGACGATAGTTTTTTTTGCCCATCCCTGAAGAAACCACATTTTCAACAAAATTTGTTCGTCAAGTATCTCATGGGTGTGGTAAAGATATGGCCCTCTCCATCTCGCTCCGGCGCCCTCCGATAACCCGGCGCCGAAAAGAGACAGAGTCGGGTGTTAATTGCTCTAATTAGTTCTGTAATTATCCGCGACCCCAACCTTCAACCCTTCACCCGCCTCTCTCGCTCTCGCGGCGTGGGGTGGGCGCCGGAGGGAGACGGGTATAGGTACATATGTCTGAGTGGGGTGCCACCACCCCTCCCGTTCTAATTCAATAGAGACGAGGGAAATAACACGATAAAGCACCCGATCAGGGGTTCAGAGATGTGTGCGAGTGATGTTAATATTTTATTGTAGATACTTGCGGGATATTTTGAAGGAAGGGTTTTTTTTTATCCCAAGCACAAACATTTATTATTTACTTTTATTTTGGTTCTTTTGATAAAGTTAAATATATTTTGTATTTTAAAAGGATTCATAACTTTGCGGTACGGTAATAATATAATAGTGATTTTTTCACTGTAATATTTATTCAATATAACCCTGGACTGGTACCTGAAGCGGAGGGCTGATCACCTTTCTTTCATGTGTCAATGATCAAGATAACACTGCGTTTATATGATGCAGTGCCCTATGCACCATAGGGTGCGGATAAGGGTTTGAATGAATGATTGAAATAATATAACTCTTTTCTTATCATTCATCGTTCTTTGTGTAATACCATTTTTAAGTGGTATAGAAGGGTGAATGGTAAGGATAGTTTAAAAATTAAATTATTTTGTTTTAACCACTTTTTTTACAAACACAATTTAACCTACCGGTTTCGACAAGAACCTTGTCATCATCAGGGTTTAATTTAATTCTAAAACATTAAAAACATTAAAATACTCTCACCAAAAACTTCCACACACTCTGTAAAATCCTAAATGTTAGTCTAAATATTTTTTAATGTTTTAGAATTAAAATAAACCCTGATGGATGACAAAGTTCTTGTCGAAACCGTAGGTTAAATTGTGTTAGTAAAAAAGCGAAGTTAGTAAAAGTTAGTAAAACGAAGTTATTTAATTTTATAAAGTTTATAAAATGTGCGGAAAACATTCAAGAAATTGTAAGGAGAGTGTTCAAAAGATAATTATCCTTAATTTTTTTTGTTTAAATTTTTTTAAATAAATACATTTTTTATAAAATTAAATAACTTTGTTATAACCACTTATTTATTAATACAATTTAACCTACCTGATGATGACAAGGTTCTTGTCGAACCCGGTAGGTTAAATTGTATTAATAAAAAAGTGGTTATAACAAAGTTATTTAATTTTATAAAGTTTATAAAATGTGCCACAAAGAATCTGCGGAAAACATTCAAGAAATATATATTTCTGCTACAAGCCTTTTGCTGGCACACATTTTCGCAGCGTTCCGTACCGAGGTTCGATTGTCGGGCGGATTGGGGAGTGGGTAGTGGGTAGGGGCTAGGGGGTAGGGGGTAGGGGGTAGGGGTGGGTTCGGGGTGAGCCGGTGAATGTGTGTTTTATGTTATCATCGGCTGAGGGTAGTTCACTATCTTGCGGTGGAGCGGCGGTGAAATGGGGGGTTAATAGAACCCCGTGCGGTCGTGGCAGGGTTTCTGCAATTGTTCGGGTACCCATCCAACTTTGAGAAGTGTTTGTGCTAAATTATTTCTGAACACGAATTTTCATTTTGCATTTTCTTTGTGGAAACCTTTAAAAGCACATTTTGCTCAAGAGATGATATACATCTCGCTTCGCTATGACGGTCCTACTTATAATATATAATATATATATATATATATATATATATATATATATATATATATATATATATATATATATATATATATATATATATATATATATATATATATATATATATATATATATATATATATATATATATATATATATATATATATATATATATATATATATATATATATATATATATATATATATATATATGTATATATATATATACATGTATATATATATAAATGTATATATATATATATATATATATATATATATATATATATATATATATATATATATATATATGTATATATATGTATATATATATATATGTATATATATGTATATATATATATGTATATATATATATATATATATATATATATACAAATTAACCAAGAAACCATCATACCGTTCCCCGCAGGGGTAGGCAGAGAGAATGCCGCACCAATCTGTCTTTTGCAAAAAAAATCGCCTCTTCCACATTCATGCATCTTCTGACCTGACCATTTCAAATATTTGATCAAGTTAAGTTTTTATTAGTCTTTATCTGCTTCTATTACCAACCACATTCGCCTCATTTGTTTTACTCTTGTTTCTTCGCTCGTTCGATTCACATGCCCAAACCATCTTTACACAGGTATCTTAAAATTTTCGATACATCTCATCTCAGCCGGGAATTGAACCCGGAATCTTCCGCACGGTAGCTAAACACTCCATAAACACACCATTACACTACGAAGGCGGACTAGAAGCATAGTAGTAGTACGTGTTAGTAAATCATTCTAAGATATTATGTTAAAAATCTGTCCGCCCCAGTCTGATGATGTCGGTTACGACGAAACCCGGTTGCTGGCCAAATAAAATTAACGCGGAAAAAATACATTTTTTAAACCTTTATCTGCACCGATGCGATGGTGCATAGGGTACTGCATCATATGAACGCTGTGTTATCTTGACCGTTAACACATGAAGGAAAGGTGATCAGTCCTCCGCTTCAGGTACCAGTCCAGGGTAATATTGAATCAATATTAGAGTAAAAATCACTTATATTTTTTTGACCCCCCCTGGGAATCGAATCCGGGACCTCCAGTACGGTAGCCATCACACTATGGAGGCGGACAAAAAACTATATAGTTGTTATTTTATTCGTTGAAATGCAGTTCCATTAAGAAGAGTCTTATGGTGTTAAATTACACGCTTAAATATTTACTGTTTAAAAAAATATTTTTTTAAATATTTAATTATCATGACCCTAGTTCGGATCTGCTTGTATTTAAAATGATATAAGCCTGTTTCGTAAACTGAATGTCATAAAGCAGTAAACAACCCTCTCGCGACTTACCTGCGCCCGTTCGCCGTTCGCATGCCATCGCCGCCGCATTGTGCCTCCCCATCGCGCCGCCCCGTACATTAAAAACCGGCGTACATAACGGCCCTGTTAATGCGACAGAGCAAACAGTCGAACTGCCATGAATTATCCCGATGGCATGCTCTTGCTAGCGGATCGCGTGTCGAACAGCGGTATTGTTGAGCCGAGGAATGCCATTTCCATCGGCGCAGTGTTCCAACCCTAAACGACTCAAACTTATTTATTTTAATAATTGCAAGATTTAAAAAAAATAAATTTTTAATCCATTTGCTAGACATTGTTTAATGTTTATGCTTTTGAGTGATATTTGTAACACAGTAAAGCCCTCTATAAGGTTGATACAGGTTCCGCGTTATTGGGGGGAAAGTTTTAGGGTTTTAGTGTTTTTAAATTTATTTTTACATTAATGTAATGGTCAGCACGCTTGGCTACCGTTCTGGAGGTCTCGGGTTCGATTCCCAGGGGGGTCAAATAAATATAAGTGATTTTTTCACTCTTATTTATTCAATATTACCCTGGACTGGTACCTGAAGCTGACGGCTGATCACCTTTCCTTTGTGTGTCGACGATCAAAATAATACTGTGTTTATATAATGCAGTGCCCTATGCACCATTGGGGTGCGGATAAGGGTTTTATTATTATTTTTTTTTTTTAGATTTTAACCGACGGACCTACTGCGTTATACGTGGACTACTATTATAGGAAAAAAAATGCTGCAAACCTTATGGGGGAGCGTTTATACGAGTGTACGTTATACGAGTGTACGTTATACGAGTGGAGGTTTACTTAAGTTTTTTTTTTTTAATTTATAATAAATAATAATTCTCATTCTTACATCTGAATGTAAGTGAACGATGAGAAATGAATAATCCTGAACATTTTGAGTGTGTCCTAATCCTTGTGCACAAAAATGAGTTTCTCCTGTTACGAGTTATTTTTAAAATAATTTTTTCAAGCGTCTTCCACTTTGTAAAATAATCCAGTTAAGATCTTGCATAGTTGCATCTTATTAAAAGGGTCTCTGCTAATAAAAGCTTACTCAAATCAATCATATTTACATTTCGACATATTGACATAAAAAATATGGAAATCTTGATATTTACAGGGCTTACGACCCGTCATAGGCTGGTTTAAGAAATCACTTTATACACTTGTACTTTTAAAAATATATATTGTAATGTTTATGCTAAATAATGGGCAGAATAGTAAGTAATTGTTACACGTGTATTAAAGTGATCACTAAAGTCGGTCAAATTCTCAGTAGTTTATTTTTTTTCTGAGGTAGTCTACTTAGCAGTTATTTTGTATTGATATCACAATATAGATTAAAAAGAATATGGATGTCTGGGTATTTACAGAACTTACAACCCGTCATGGGCTGGTTAAAGTGATAACTATGCACACTGTGTAACATTCATCATTCTACACAAGATTGACAACCACACTACTAACTTTATTTATTATGCTTTGACTGACACATTTTTCACATTTCTCGTCAGATTTCGACACGCTCAAAAAATTGTGAATAAAATATTTTATTTACAAAATTAATTAATAAAAAGTCAGTCGACGAAGGGTTAAGTCACGGACCACTGCGTCAATCGACCAGCTTTTGATTACGTCGTAAAATATTATGTTTTCATATTTATTTAAAGTAGATTTCCGATTTTGCCGTTGGGGTAAAGTAAACCCCGCCCACCGTCTTTTGTAACTTTGTTTTTGGTGGCGCTTTGAAATGATTTTCCTCGGGTCGGGGTTATGTTTAACATATCACAATTTGCGGTTTATCACATTATGATTCCCGACCAACCCTTGCGAATCGTTTGGGTGTTTGTTTTTGTTCAAACGGGTGTTCGCGATATTAGGGGGTGGATTCTTTTGTGTATTAAGAAGAAGTCTTGTTCAACAAAAACATTATTTTAAAAATTTCAAGTCCCCGATGTGCAAGCCATTTCTAAAACAAATAGCAATTATATTTTGACATCTTAACATGTATTAAGAAGAATATGGAAGTGTAGGTATTTTCAGGGCTTATGATCTGTCATAGGCTGGGTGGTAAATATTGCACACGTGGTAAGTGATCACTTAACCACCCTATGATAGGTCATTAGTCCTATAAATACCTAGATTTCGTTATTCTTCTTCATCTATGTTGAGACGTCAATATATAAAAATAAATTATAAGTGGAGAAACCCATTATTCTGAACAAGGACTTGAATACCATTCTTTTTACAACATTTTGAGTGTGTCCAAATACTTGTTCACAAATCTGGATTATCTCCAATTATAGGATTTAATTTTCATATTATTTTTTGACATCTCACCAATAGATGTCTCTAGTGAAGTTCTAGTGATTCAAGAATAATGTTTCAAAATTGGTTCTTATAAATATAGAACTTTCAAGAATTTTATTAGTGTGGTTGTCAAAAATGGGTAGAATTGGTGAATGTTACACGCGTGTAACGTGACCCTTGAACCAGCCCATGACGGTCTTCAGCCCCGTAAATGCCCAGACTTCCATGTCCTTCTTCATCTTTGATGAGATGTCAAAAAATAATATGGCAGTTCTTTTTATATTATAAATCTTGTATGGTTTTAAAATGGTGATAGCGAAAACCAATCGACATCTCTATATTTCACCATCAATCGTGTATTTTTTTCGCATTAAATACTTTGAAAAAAACTTATCATGTTTATCTATTAAATAAATATGCGCAAACGAGTGTTTGAAGAAGTTCGCTGTATTTATTAATCGCGAGAAATAAATATACTTGCAATATATTCGCGCTGTTATTGGAAGCTGTTTCCAGAATGGTACAATATTTATATTCTCAGAACGTAAACACACGCTTTATCCAATTTATTATACCTGGCTAAATTTATTCGTTAATAATGACTGCCAGAAATATGAAAGGAAGCGAGATTTAACGATCTGGCGCGATGAATGCGATGCTAAAGTCAGGGGTTCGAAATTGCTATCAACATTTCACGCGAACTGAGAATTTAAGACCTCCCCTGTTTTTCTACTCGCCTGATATTTTTTTACTGAAATATTTTTTTTCTGTAATATTTGTTTAATATTACCCTGGACCGGTTCCTGAAGCGCAAGAGTGATCACCTTGCCTTCATGTAAGTAATGATCAAGATAACACTGCGTCAATTCGATGCAGTGCCCTATGCACCATTGCGTGCGGATAAGGGTTATAATGTAATATTGATATTTTTTCTCCAAATTTTTCTTTTGATTCTTGCTACCATTCTCTTCTTATAACATTTTGAGTGTGTCCAAATACTTGTTCACAAATCTGGATTATTTCCAATTATAAGACTTATTTCATCTCACCGATAGGTGTCTCTAATTACTATCAACATTTCACGCGAACTGAGAATTTAAGACCTCCCCTGTTTTTCTGCTCGCCTGGTATTATTTCTCCTTATTTTTCATTTTCTTCTTGCTACCGTTCTTCTGCATCTTGGTGTTTATTATAAAATTAGGAATTATTATTAATTAAACAAAATTATGAGGCGAATGGATTTGGTAATAGAAGCGGAGGAAGACCAAGGAAAACTTGGCATTATCAAGTATTTCAAGAACTTGAAAGTGGTCAGGCCAGGAGTCGAAATAATCGGCGGGTATGTATGAGGAGATGTATGAATGTGGAAGAGACGAAGATTGTGAGTAAATATAAAGAAAAGTTCTTTAAGGTGGTTTGGACATGTGGAGCGAATGGATAACGACAATCAAAAAAAGACATTTACAAAAAGACAAATTTTCGTAACTATATATCCTCCTATAATTGAGACGTTCTTTCACATGTGAGCATTCGGC
This sequence comes from Brachycentrus maculatus, assembly GCF_059751285.1. NCBI lineage: Eukaryota > Metazoa > Arthropoda > Insecta > Trichoptera > Brachycentridae > Brachycentrus > Brachycentrus maculatus. The sequence continues at coordinate 598,806 of NW_028280900.1, read as the reverse complement.
AGCATCTATGGTTTATTTAGCAGAGACCTTCTTGAAATGTATGTGAGATTCTTTCTGAATTATTTTTACATACTAGAAGACGCCTGAAAACATGATGTTCAATTTTTATTAAACTTATAATTTGACCAGTTATATATTTTGAGTGTGACCAAATCATTACCTTTAACTTAGCATTCCCAGACTCCAATATTCTTCTTCATCTTTGTTGAGATGTCATTTCAAATTACTCCTAAATGGATAAATCCTGATTTGTGAACAAGGATTTGGAGACACTTAAAATGTCTGCTCAAATTACATATTTAATAAAAATTAAAAATCGTGTTTTCAGGCGTGTCCTAGTATGTAAAATAATTCGGAGATAATTTATATACATTTTCACGAGGGTCGATTGATAACCTCTGCCATCGCAATGAATCAGATAATTTAAATATCCAAGTTTTATGTTTGTTCGCTGATATTCCTTATATCATTAGCACCGGTTTCACAATTTTACGACACTAAGCAGTGAATACTTTTAACATGATTGTTTTTTTAAATACACGTTTAAATTTTTATTACTTTTGCCTAGATTTTTTATGGTTTGCATTCCCCGGATTGGACGAAACGGGTTTTGAATGTTGTTGAATCAGAATAAACCTTATATTTACAGCCTGCAGAATAATGATACATATGGCGAATTCATGTTTATATAATAAAATGTTAATTTCATATATGTTGCATGTAAATTATATATAAATATATTTTAATTTTTAATAAAACAAAACGATTCGATCGAAATATGCGCTAGAAAATTAGTTTTTATTCATAGTTAATTAACCCCTGTTTGGACACACTGGACACACAAGATGTTGTAAATAAATTAACTGGTGAAATTATAAGCTAAATAAAAAAAAAATATTACATTTTCTGGCGTTTCTCATGTATGTGATTATAATCCAGGATTCAGACCTCACATACTAATTATAAGAGTTTCTGCTCACTAAAAAGCTTATTTTCATCTCCCCTATAGATGTCTCTAGTGAAGTTCTAGTTATTCAAGAACAATCTTTCGAAATTGATTCATATATATGTAATAAAATACCTAGGTACCTACCTATACATTTTATTAAGTACTTACATATAGTACCTACATAAAACAGTTCTACCACCAGATGTCGCATGCGTCGCACTGAATAAAACAAAAGACATCAGATAGAAAACATATAATATTGTTAACTGTCAGAATCAGAAAGATAGATAGATAGATAGATATAAAAATATTGTAAAGAAAATTAAGAATTAACTTTAATTGTAAACTTTAATTACAAAGCAGCAAATTGTTTATTATTATTATTATACACCCACTTTACATATTATTTACACCCAATTTACGAAGGAAAATATTACCACGTTATATATATATATATATACAGTATCTACTCAATGAATTAGGGCCACCCATTATTTTTTTGAATACTCTGAAATCTTTTGGATTATTATATTTATTTTACATAAATACTTTAAGTTTTCTATTGACATCTAATATCATGTATATTACCTTCAATAATATGTAAAATATACCTGGATTATTTAACCCTTTACAAAAGTTCAAACCCTTTTTCTGAGAAAGGTCCCTAATTAGCACAGGTAAACAGATAGTTGAAAGTTCAAAAAAATAGTCCTATCTCATTTATTAGTGAAGTTTCTTGAGTTCTGGTTATTGTTTTGTTCAGAGAGGTTATATAGTTATCGTGTCTTGTGAAAAAAACTTAATTTTTAATTTTAGTTCATAAAGTATAATTTTTTTTGTAAACACAAGTGTTTTTTTTGAAAAGGACGAAATGGGAAAAAGTAAAGACATTTCTGAGGAAAAAAAGTCTAGTGTTATAGTGCTACTGAAATTAGGAATACTATCTAATAGAGAAATTTCAAAAAAAGAAAACGTTTCTCTTCAAACAGTGGACAGAATTTCAAAATCAATAAAAAACCAGTCACCCGCCACCAGCAATCGGCGAAAGAACTGTCGTAGGATTAGAAAAACAACACCGAGGACTGATCGAAAAATCGTTCAAAGTGCCTTAGAAAACCGTAGTGCATCAGCAAAAACATTAAAAATAAAATTGGAAGAAGAGGGTATAAATATATCGGTATCAACACTGAGGCGACGTTTTTACGAAGTAAATCTGAAATGCAGGCGCCCTGTAAAAGTACCAAAATTGACACCACGAATGAAAGCGGATCGATTAAAATGGGCCAGGCTACATCGAAATTACTCGGTAGATGATTGGAAAAAGGTATTTATTTAAACTGAATTTTCAACATATCATTTTAGTAAATAAACTTATATATTTGAATTAAACTTAAATTTTCATTATTTTTCAGGTCATCTTTAGTGATGGGTGCCGGTTAGAAGCCGTGACTGAGAGCCGTCGATTCATCAGAAGAACACCAATGGAACGTTACAATGAGGCCTGTGTGGTAAAAGTTATCAAACACCCCCCTGCAACAATGATATGGTCATGTATTATTAACAATTTACCTGGGCCGTTGTTTTTCGTGGAAGGAACAATGAACCAAAATTCCTATAAGCAGGTCCTCGAACGAATTTTATTGCCCTTCTACCATACACTCGACCCAACAGAAGGTCCATACACCTTCATGCAGGATGGGGCACCTTGCCACCGGGCTAAATCAATAATAAAATTTTTGTCTAACAAAAATCTGCCTTTGCTACCCTGGCCTGGAAATTCTCCGGACCTTAATCCTATAGAAAACGTATGGATCATGTTAAAAAATAAGGTATACTCATTTCCAAATCCGACAGTAGACTGTCTAAAAAAAATATTCAAAAAATTTGGTCAGAAGACGAAGAAATAAAAAACATGATAAAACAGTGCATTTTAAGTATGCCAAAAAAGAATTGAGGCAGTTATTTCTGCCAAAGGTGGAAATACTAAATACTAACTATATTTATATGAAAATATATGCATAATTTAAGCGTAATAAAGTGTTCATGTGTAAATAAAATTCAATGTTGTTTTATTCAAGGTTTTCTCTGAGTTATTCCTGTTTGAATTGAGAAATTGCGCGAAATTCTGCGTGGCCCTAATTCATTGAGTAGATACTGTATATATATATATATATATATATATAGAACTTCCAAGAATTTGAGTAGTGTGGTTGTCAATAATGGGTACAATTGGTGAATGTTACACGTGTGTAAAGTGATCACTTAAACCAGCCTATGACGGTCGTCAGCCCCGTAAATACCCAGACTTCCATATTCTTCTTCAGATGAGAGATGTCAAAAAATAATGTCCTAAATAATTTTAGTATCAAGATTTTTTTATAATATCATCATACAGGGTGGCGCAAAATTAATCACCCGATCGAAAGATGTTATAATTTTTGCTAATGACGTCGTACGTCAATCGTAGTTGACATTTGTGAACTAGACAGCTGCAGTATACTAGCTACAAAAATAGATTTTAAGAAATATGACGTGGTATTTAATAATAATAGTAATAATTTTGGATGATTTAAATAGCGCCATTTTCGTAAAATACTACCTCAAGGGCGCTTATACCAAGTATATTTGATTAAAAATGGATACATTTTTTTCATTAAACAATTATTAATACGTTAATGCTTACATATTTACATGAATCACTGTTAAAATGTTGAGGAAAAAATATCTTTCTACGTGTGTCATGGTCACATCTCTTAAAAGCCTGTGGTTTTTCTCTTATTTTCTTTACTTCATCGTGTTCGTTTAACGACGCCGAATTCCGACGCCGACGCTCATAGCAGGAAAATTAAGTTATAAATGACCGCATGTTTTATGGAAACGGAGCCAAGTAATGGTGAAACAAACGTAAATATTTAAATTTGATGTCACGACCCGAATAACTCAATTACTTGCGACGTAATTTTGAATTTAATGTGAAAACTGTTTACATATCGCTCACTCCTTTCAAGAACGTCATAAATAAAAAATCGTCAATTTTCAGTTGTGCATGTTTTCGGAATGCCCAAAAAATGCACTATATTCCAGCAAAAGAGGCATATTTTTTACTTAATATTTACCCGCTACAGGGCAGAAAGTGTTGTTTTTGCATTTTGAAGAAAAGGTATTGTTTAATTATTTTTTTAAACATACTAAATATTTTTCAAATGGAGAAAAAACCTGCAGGTTTTACCTAAAAAGATCTGTTACACAGTAAAAAGTTCAATAAGTGGATTGATAACATTTCATTATATTTTTAAACTTTAAAAACGTTCTCCTAAATAATCAAGTTTTTTGATTTAAGACGTTCTTGAAAGGAGTGAGCGATATTATAATATACGCATTTCCGCTATTAAAAATTGGTTGTACAGATTTTTTTACCTCAAATTTGAAGTTTTATTGAGCTATTTTATAAAAAAAATATGTACAATATTTTCAGAATGTCCAAATACTTACAACATTTTGAGTATGTCCAAATACTTGTTCACAAATCTGGATTATCTCCAATTAGAAGTTGTTTTTACAATATATAACAATTTAAAAATAATGTAAAAAATAACTCTGAATTGGAGATAATCTATATTTCTGAACAAGTATTTGGACACACTCAAAATGTTGCTAGTAAATAAACTGGTCAAATTAACTAACTAACTAACTAACTAACTGACCATCACGCCACTTCCCCGCAGGGGTAGGCAGAGAGAATAGAGCGCCACACCACTCTGTCTTTGCAAACGTTCTTTGCCTCTTCCACGTTCATGCATCTCCTCATACATACCCGCCGATTGTTACGACTCCTAACCTGACCACTTTCAAGTATTTGGCATACTTGATCGTGCCATGTTTTTCTCGGTCTTCCTCTGCTTCTTTTCCCGCTAACATTCGCCTCGTAAATTTGTTTTACCGTTCTTTTCTCACTCATTCGTTCTACATGTCCAAACCATCTCAACACACCTTTCTTAAGGTCAAATTATAAGGTGAAATTAATTGAAAATCACGTTTCTCGAGTATGTTAATATATAACCCTCACATACAATGGAAAGAGTCTCTCCTTAATAAAACTTTTATTGAGCAGAGACCTCATCCCACCATAGATGGCTATTGTGAACTCACGCATACTGTGTTACAAGTTTGATAATTTTTTCTAGAAGTTTAAACAAATTGAGTAGTGTGTTTGTCAATCATGTGAACAATTGGTGAATGTTACAAAATTATATATAAAAGAAATTGTAAATGCCAAAGTTATCCTTGGTCCTACTTTCTTTCTTTTTTGCCCGCTCCTTGCTTTGCTTCCATACCACCATTCGAACATCTATCATACATCGTTTTACCGCACATTCGTCTGAGAGATCGCATTTCGACTGTACTCAATTTGGTTTCATTATCCTCTCGCCATGTTTCGCTTCCATACCACCGTTCGAACATCTTCATAAATAGTTTATGCCAATGCCATACATTCGTCTGAGAGATCGCATTTAGACTGTACTCGATTTGATTTCATTATCCTCTCGCCAACCTCATGTTTCGCTTCCATACCACCATTCGAACATCTATCATAAATAGTTTTGCCATACATTCGCCTGAGAGATCGCATTTCGACTGTATTCTAATCTAATTTCACCCTTCTTTCGCCAACTACATACATCGGCTGTCCAAACTCAAAACACAGTAAGGGACATTATTTTTGTAGTACGTTTTTTTTGCATTTTTGGACTAAGTAGATTCTACTGAGTCCAAAAATGCAAAAAAAACGTACTACAAAAATAATGTCGTACTACAAAAATGCAATAAAAACGTACCTACTACAAAAAAATGTCCCTTACTGTGTTTTAAATTTGGACAGCCGACATGCTTCGTCACCATGTCATGTCGCTCACTCCTTTCAAGAACGTCATAAATCAAAAAACTTGATTTTTCAGGAGAACGTTTTTAATGTTTAAAAATATAATACAAAGTATTAAAAATAAATATCAAGCCAATTATTGAACTTTTTACTGTGCAACAGATCTTTTTAGGTAAAACCTGAAGGTTTTTTCTCCATTTGAAAAATATTTAGTTTATTTAAAAAAATAATTAAACTATACCTTTTCTTCAAAATGCAAAAACAACACTTTCTGACCTGTAGCGGGTAAATATTAAGTTTAAAATATGCCTCTTTTGCTGGGATATAGTACATTTTCTGGACATTCCGAAAACATGCACAACTTAAAATTGACGATTTTTGATTTATGACGTTCTTGAAAGGAGTGAGCGATGTGTCTTACGAGCACATTAGGAGCGCTTCAAATCTAAAAGTGAAATTTCATGTTAAATTTTCGCACGACTTCGCATTTACGGTAGCTAGATACGTCCCTTCGGCGTAGTAATTCCGAAACGAGTGTTTCATTAGTCGGGTAGGCGCTGCTAGTTAGGTGGGCAGTAACTACCCGACACCTCGCAAGTTGTAAGGCAGTAGGTACTCCATGTATCCGAGCCATTTGTTCCGGAAGACCTCGGCTATATCAGCGCCGGCAACTGTAAACATTTGTCCGGTAAAGAGGATTCCCTTTATTGCTCCTGACTTCTCTCCCGTCTCTCCTCTCTCTCTCTCTCTCTCTTCCCCTCTCCCGTTCCTGGGCATTTACCAGCGGCAAACAATCTCCCGAAACAGATGGATTTTCTCCGCTTTAGTTATTTTTACGTTTTTTTTTACATCTCAACATTGATGAAGAACAATTTACTGATTTACTCATTTATTTTATTTTATATATTATACATACATTTCAATTCTCATCATATAATTACATAAAAAAAACATACATTTGGTTAGCGTGTTTAGCTACCGTTCTGGAGGTCCCGTGTTCGATTTCCATGGGTGGGGAGGTCAAATAAATATAAGTTTATTTACCCTGAAGTGCAGGAGTAATCACTTTGCCTTCGTGTTTAATAACAATCATTATTACACTGCGTTTACAAGATGCAGTGCCCTATGCACCATTGGTACCGGATGAGGGTTTGAAGAAGAATATATATAAACAATTTATTTATATATATATATATATATATATATATATATATATATATATATACACACACACTCGTATATATACCCTTATCCGTACCCGATGGTGCATAGAGCACTACGTTGTATTGAGGCAGTGTTATCTTGATCTTTACATACATGAAGGCTACTCCTGCGCTTCAGGGTTATATTAAATAAATATTTAGAGTGTAAAATCACTTATATTTATTTTAACCCCCCCTGGGAATCGAACCCGGGATGGTAACTAAACACGTTAACCATACCAATACAAAATAAATATATATGTATATGCATACAAAAATAAAACATTGGAATGCATAAAGTCAAGGTATGGATTTTCCACCTCTCTTTTAAGTAAAGAGTTGATTAGATGCTAAAAATTAAGGCGCATGCTATTTGTAACTCATTGAAAATATCGTGTCGTGTACGGGCAGCCATTACTCCACCCTCTTGTACCTTTTGCTTGTACTACGTCGACCATAAAGTGGCCTTCTTGCCTTCCCGCGAACACGTGTCGCTCGTGCTCGCTAATAATGGTGTGTTTAGACTGCTACTTAGCGATACATTGATATATAGTGGCTAGTATATCGCTCACTCCTTTCAAGAACGTCATAAATAAAAAAACTTGATTATTTAGGAGAACGTTTTTAAAGTTTAAAAATATAATACAATGTATTAAAAATAAATTACTAGCCACTTATTGAACTTTTTGCTGTGCAACAGATCTTTTTAGGTAAAACCTGAAGATTTTTTCGCCATTTGAAAAATATTTAGTATATTTAAAAAAATAGTTAAACAATACCATTTCTTCAAAATGCAAAAACAACACTTTCTGCCCTGTAGCGGGCAAATATTAAGTTAAAAGTATGCTTCTTTTGCTGGGATATAGTACATTTTTTGGGCATTCCGAAAAAATGCACCACTGAAAATTGACAATTTTTGATTTATGACGTTCTTGAAAGGAGTGAGCGATATAGTACGTATTACAGCTCCATACAAGTATCTTGATATAATGATCTCTTGACGTATCATAGTATTTGTACCTGTGACTGATATACTAGGAACACCTCTGTTCGCTAAACGTCGGTCTATAGTCGGAATTAATCCTGCGTGGCGGTGGCGATATCGCGACCACTAACATTTTCCAGGCAATAAACCGCCGTAAGTAGAGCGTCCCTTACACCCACCCATATAACCCTGGGATACTGTTTTTATATTATCAGTTTATTTTGTGGTTTGAAAACCTTATTCGGCTAGAGATATCTTCTTCTTCTTCTTAGTGTAGGCCTTGTGACCTGTTTTTGAGAGGAATTAGTCTCCTGCGACGTTGATTCCCAGCTGTCGATCCATCTTTTTGTTAGTCTAACCGGGAGGCGTCTACCTTGAGGTTGTCCTGTGCAGTGCAGGGAGTCTGGATGGTTCTCCTCACATGCCATTATCTTCTTTAAGAGCTATTTCTTCGCCGGGGTTCCTGTAGTAGGTACGGACAAATCCGCATAGGTTCATTTTTGTGTCATTTTGTGGTACGGACAAATTCGCAAAGGCCCATTTTTGTGTCATTTTGTGGTACGGAGAAATCCGCAAAGGCCCATTTTTGTGACCGTTTATGGTACGGACAAATCCGCAAAGGCCCATTTTTTGTGACCTTTTGTGGTACGGACAAATCCGCAAAGGCCCATTTTTGTGACCGTTTATGGTACGGACAAATCCGCAAAGGCCCATTTTTGTGACCTTTTGTGGTACGAACAAATCCACAATGGCCCATTTTTGTGCCCTTTTGTGGTACGGACAGATCCGCAAAGGTTTATTTTCGCTTAACTCCACAAAGGGTTAAGAAAGGGTTACGAGATGGTGTGTGGGCCATGCATTAAATATAAATCGCGCCGTCGAGTCACGAGCGCCCCATATGGCGCTCGCCGCCCACTTTTATGACCGCACCTCGCGCGTTTAATCTCGAACCACCCATTCCACCCGTACTTTTTTTTCATCCACACAAACCACCGTCTTGCCCCGACTTCCCTTGTGGTTTGAATTAGCTAAATGCGCGTCTTGAGGGATGGCACATCACGGCTTATTGCGAATTCATAATGAAGAATGATGGAAGTAGACCGAATGCAGGCGAGATGCGATCTCTCAGACGAATGTGCGGCAAAGTTTTGTATGTTAGATGTTCGAATGGTGAAAGAAGGGAAGATTTATTCATTTATTTATTAATATGGGAGTTGCATTTATTATTTACCTTCCTTATTATGTACAAGGTTTATAGATCATTCAATTGATTTTTGTTTCTTGTAACTAAATACACATCGCTCACTCCTTTCAAAAACGTCATAAATAAAAAAACGCGATTTTTCAGGAGAACGTTTTTAAAGTTTAAAAATATAATACAATGTATTAAAAATAAATATCAAGCCACTTATTGAACTTTTAACTGTGCAACAGATCTTTTAAGGAAAAACCTGAAGGTTTTTTCTCCATTTAAAAAATATTTAGTACATATAAAAAAATAACTTAATAATACATTTTCTTCAAATTGCAAAAACAACACTTTCTGCCCTGTAGCAGGTAAATATTAAGTTAAAAAATATGCCTCTTTTGTTGGAATATAGTAGATTTTCTGGGCATTCCGAAAACATGCACGACTGAAAATTGTCGATTTTTGATTTATGATGTTCTTGAAAGGAGTGAGCGACATATTTTATTTTTTAATCTGTATTGGGAAATAAGAGAATAATGCAAGGCTGAGATAAGCATTAACGATAAAATTAAGAAAGGTGTGTATAGATGGTTTGGACATATGGAACGAATGAGTGAGGAAAATCATTGAATCAAGAACAAACAATATTCGGATATTCTACATTCATGGATTTCCTCATATATTCTTTTCCATCTTACTCCTCATTGCTGAGGGTTGTGACCCTTGTGGAAGCAACGACTCTTCTCCAGTCATCCCTTGACTGCGCTGCACGTAGCGCTCCAACCACCGAGGTGCCTACTACTGCCTTAACTTGATCGGTCCATCGTGTGGTGATCTTCCTCTCCATCTTTTCCCCTCCATGCCACCAATCGCAACCAGTCGTTCCAGGCTATCCTCATTGCCACGCGCAACGTTTGCTCATACATATACATAATAATTACTTACATTACCAACTACTTCACTCAGTCGATTCAAATGCCCAAACCACCTCAACACCCTTACTTACAACATTTTGAGTGTGTCCAAATACTTGTTCACAATTCTGGATTATCTCCAATTAAAGGAGTTATTTTTATATTATTGTTTGACATCTCATAAAAGATGAAGAAGGATATAAAAGTCTGGGCATTTACGGAGCTGACGACCGTCATAGGCTGGTTTAATTGGTTTCTCATGTGTGTGATTATAATCCAGGATTCGGACCTCACATACTAATAAAAGAGTTTCTGCTCAATAAAAAAAGCTTATTTTCATCTCACCAATAGATGTCTAGTGATTCAAGAACAATGTTCCAAAATTGGTTTATATATATAGAACTTCCAAGAATTTGAGTAGTGTGGTTGTCAATAATGGGTAGAATTGGTGAATGTTACACGTGTGTAAAGTGATCACTTAAACCAGCCTATGACGGTCGTCAGCCCCGTAAATGCCCAGACATCCATATCCCTCTTCATCTTTGATGAGATGTCAAAAAATAATATGAAACTAACCCCTACTTACACCATAAATTATATTTTTTTTAAAACCCTTATCCGCACCCCAATGGTGCATAGGGCACTGTGTCATATAAACGCAGTGTTATTTTGATCGTTTACACATGAAGGAAGGGTGATCAGCCCTCCGCTTCAGGTACCAGTCCATGGTAATATTGAATAAATATTACAGTGAAAAAATCACTTATGTTTATTTTACCCCCCTTGGGAATCGAACTCGGGACCTCCAGAACGGTAGCCGAGCGTGCTGACCATTACACTACGGAGGCGGACAAAATTATAAATTATATTACTTGACCGTATTAAATGAACATTTTACCAACCCTGCACAACACCCATGAGACTTTAATAATTAATACAAATATGTTCAACTCGACCTATGGTTTACCGGAGGCTTTATACAATATTTTCACAAGATAAGCTGTTTTGAATAAAAGTAGGAAAACGATTACACAATAATACATTAAAGTTAATGTTCCCAGGTACTTTGGTAATACCTCGCTGTCACGCGACCCCCTTTCTGATGTGGCTAAACCAGTCGAATGATAATGTTTAGTTGACAATTTTAATAGAAATATTAAGCGTAAGTGACCATAAAGTAACCGGCATGTTTGCGTTTGAGAAATTTCACCCTTTTAATGGTACTTTTTGGATGTAAATTATGGTCACCAATGGCGGTGGCGGATTGTAATCTGGGGCAGTGGTTTTCAAAGTAGCGTGCGCAGAAAATTCTAGGCGGTAGGTACGTCACATTTCGGTTTGAAAATGTATGATGACATGAATATATGAAGAATGAAAAAAGACTGAAAGAATTTAAAAAATGAATGTTTTGAAGACGTACATATGTATGGTGTAAATTAAGTGTAAAAAATGTAGTTTGTATTAAATTCAATATAAGTTAACTAAAGAAGAAGAAAAACACATTTCTCTTCAAAATAGTATCGTCCATGCGAATTGAGCATATATTTTGTATTTTTAATTTAATTTTTACTTGGTATATACCACTATTTCTTCAAATATAATGTGAAACGTGTTTCGATGCATTCCGTATCATTTTCAAACACGGCAAATAAGTCTGAATTTTAGAGTTGTGTTTTTGGAACGTTGAAGGATGCTATTGTCTTTATTGGAATTATTTAAAATGTTTTTTTAAAATGATTTCTACAAAAACAATAGATTTTAAGATATAGTGGTATTTACTAGGTAAAACTCAAATAAAAATGGATAAATATTACCACAAAGTGACTGCCGAATCAAGTGATGAAAATATATTTTGTATTTTAAAAGCATTGTTAACTTTGTGGTATGTTAATAACACTCTTCTTATCATTCATCGTTCATTTTGTGTAATATCACTTGAAATCTCTCCTTCATGACTACCTGTTTTGGAATAACCATTCCCTTATCAGGGCAACTATAAACTAATAGTCTTTAAGTGAGTTTTTAAGTGGTATTACACAAAATGAACGATGAATGATAAAAAATAAGCATATTTTAGGTCAAATAATTATATTAATTTTCAACAGTCAAATTTACATTAAAATTATGTACAAGTAATTTTTCTATTTATATATTTATTGATTTGGTGTTTAATTTGTAGAACTCCATTTTAATTTCTGTTAGGGCCCTAACAAGGCGAAACAATTGTCACAGTATAATTTTTTATGTGTTTTTGTTAATAAAATACAACTTAGTAGACTCAAAACATCTGTGTTTGATTTAAAATAAATACATAAAGTAATTTTTCTATTACAATTTATGATTATTTTACACATTAGGGTACCTCCTATCGCTGAATTCTCCAAAAATCAATAACACAATTATATAAAGCATTTAAAAAATATATAACGAAAACATTTGAGTATCAGTGGTTACTAAAAAGTGTTCATTTACAGCAAAATAAAAAAATACCAGTTGTTTGTAGCATGTATTACTCAATTTTGGGTGCTTTTCCAAAAAAAAAATGGGGACGCCGTCAAAAAAGTTTGGTGATCGCTGATCTGGGGAAAGCCGAAGGAGGTACAGTAAAAATATTTGCTAATTGCTTTTTCTTTCTTTTTCATTGCAGAGAAATTCAATTTCACCCGGTGAAAGAGAAAAGTACAGACCGAGAAGCCCCCAAGAACAAGATGGACCGCACAAAAAGCTGAAAAAGGAAGAGAAAGATCTTGGTCATGTGAGTAGCAAACATTTTGTAGATACAGCAAATATTTATTTTATTTCATTTAAATTTCATGAATGCAGTCGAAATGCGATCTCTCAGAAGAATGCGCGACAAAACGATGTGTGCCAGATGTTCGGATAGTGAAATAAGGAAGGAATGCAAAGCTGAGATAAGCATTATCGATAAAATTAAGAAAGGTATGTTTAGAAGCAATGGATATGTAGAACGAATGAGTGAGGAAAGAACGGTAAAACAAATTTATGTGGCGAATGTAATTGGGAAAAGGAGCAGAGGAAGACCGAGAAAAACATGGCACCATCAGGTATGCCAAATACTTGAAAGTGGTCAGGTTAGGAGTCGGAATAATCGGCGGGTATGTATGTATGAGGAGATGCATGAACGTAGAAGAGGCGAAGAATGTTTGTAAAGACAGAGCGGGGGGGGCGTTCTATTCTCTCTGTCTACCCCTGCGGAAGCGGCGTGACGGTTAGTTAGTTTTATTTAAATTTCATCGTGTACAGACAATAAATAAGAACTCTTAATAAACGTCTAAGACATTACTATCATTAGAATCCTAACTGTCCATCAAACCTCCTCCCTTAGTTTTTCCCTCTACCTCCTTCCCTAAACTCCCTTTTTCCTTTGCCCTCCGTATTACCATCTTTTGTAACTCATGTTTTTTTTAAATGTCAATTTGTAGTTTATGTTTTTTAAATGTTTAGTACTATCTACCCTCTGCTTGCAAACAGCTATATATTGTATCAGACGTTTTGATCAATGTCACTAGTCTGTTTTTGGTTGGTTACTTAGTTTTTTTATGTGGTTGGTAATAGAAGCAAAGGAAGATCGAAGAAAGCTTGACACGATCAAGTATTTAAAATACTTGAATGCGGTGGATTGTGTGCAAAGACAGATTGGTGTAGATTTCTGTTCTCTCTGCCTACCCCTGCAGTGAACCGGCGCGATGGTTAGGTAGTTTAAATATATTACAAATATGCAGTTAAAAAAAGTCATACTACTTTTAAATTGATTGTAAAGAATTTTGGTATATTATTAACTTTTTACGGTCTGTTTTGCAAATTTGCATACTCACCGTACTTATTTCTTTATGTGATTTTCTGCACTGATTGTTCTAACAAGTGTATTATGGCAGAATTTGAGAGTTTTGCGTTTCTTTTACAGCAGAGTGATGGAGAGAAGTCGGACCAGGATCTGGTGGTTGACGATGCTTCCGAAGATCCGGTTTCCCCCCACAACGGAACGGCAAGTCCCCGAGAGAACGGAATCGACAAACTGCAACCCAAGAAGGAACACGTCGGACCACATAGCCCAAGGTAAATATGTTCACCTTTGTCTAAGTAAGAGTGATGATAAATTTGGTACATGGAAGCTTTATTTGTTAATCTGGTGCTTTCTTGTAGCTTTGTTTACAAGAATCTTATGAATTAGAGATACATGTTCTTGAATCTCATAAATTGGAGCTGTGTAGCGTGAATCTCTCGAATGTTTGGTGTTTTGGTATATTTTAAGCCCTGTTTAGCCACTTAACAGTCGAATTTTGGCAAGAAAATTCATTGGTGCAGGAAATCATCACCAAACAACTCGAAACAGGAACACTGCTCGGGTTAGTCAGTAAAAACCAATACATTTTAGCTCAAGATAATGTGTGTGGGTGATGGAGGACAAAGAAGACAGTGTGATTGTGTATCGTTTATTGAGGTTGTATACACAAGGTGTGGTCATAGACGAATCGCAGTTCTGGACGAAGGCCGGAGATCGATGATCGGTGTCTCGGTGTCGGTCGAAGAGAGGTACGAGAGTTCCGAGGTCGAGGAAGGTGCTGGTCGTAGAGGTTGTAACGGGAAATCGTGTTACTGGTGTAGAACTGAGATCTTGCTGGTAGCGTTCCTAGTGGAAAAATGAGAGGTTGATGCATGGGCTATACCCCGTTTATATGGTTCGGGAAGGCATTGTTCGATTTTTTACACGACATGAATGCAAAGTCCGAATTTCTAAACGTCTGCTGAAATGCCTACTCAACAACAGGTCACCGCTCTTGCAACAAATGTAATCCTTTTGTTTCCGGTCATCGTTCCACATGTATAATGCATTTTGCCTAACTAGGCTGTGTAACAACTGTGTGTTTTGAGAAATGTTTTGAGGGTATTGGCAATTGCTTTTATTCGATCCTCAAGTTGACTGACTCCACAACATAAATATATACTTGGCTCAATCAACACCACCAAGTTAGATTAGGATTTGCCTGAGCAGCACTTGGACTCATCAATGCAACACAAACTCCTTGCCCGACTCACACTCAGGATAAACTGGCAATTGATTAAAAGAATAATCTGATGTTATGTATGATTTAAATTCCTATGTTTTCGTTCTTCTTTCCCTTTTATCATCACCTCGATTGCGCATCGGTCACTGCATCAGATAGAAAGAGCTTTAATTTGATCGCTAATAACACGAAGACAATGTTTTTCCCGATTTTTCTGTAATTAAATAATTATGTGTTAACTATTTAAAAACATTAGTTAAATTTGAATTTGCAGGTCAGGAACATCGAGCAACGCTTCAACGCCCTCCACCAAGAAGCTGGACGGAGACAAGCCCACCACGCCCATATCCAAGTCAGTCACCCCCACGTCGGGGGGCTCTAGCGGCGGCGGGGGCGGCGCGGGGCCCGCGGGGCTCAAGCCGGCCCTGGGCAAGCCCCCCGCCCTCGCGCAGTACCCCTACCACCACCTCGCCGGGATGAATGGTCAGTATAGTAAGTCATCTGTTTTCTTGTCTTTTAATTAAGTCAGATGAACCTGTAGTTCCCCAATGAACTTAAGAAACAACACCGTATGTTGTAGGGACGGGAATCAATTTAAAAAATATCAGGTGGACCAAGAATTCAACCTTTTTTTGCTAAAATTACAAAATAGAGTCGCCAAGGTGTCTTATCTGGGGCATATCTTATATGGGCTTATAAGTTTGGGCTCTGTGGTAGGTTAGACCAGGGATTGTAATGACAACACTCATGATCAAAAATATTGAAATTTATTTACTTTAAATCGTTAGTACATTACACTAAGTTAGTTCCCGATGTCTACGGAGCACGAACAGTCCGAGGCATAGTTCGTGCCGGTCGTAGAGACGTGTCGCGGGTCGCGGTGTTGATGATCAACCGCGATCACTGGTCGAGGGCGGAGATGACTGCATCGACGTCTCGTGACGCCGCGCGTCGTCGGGCAGGTTGCCCTTCCGCTGGAGGACTCAGCTTGACTGTGTTCATCGCTTCTGGGGGCTCTGCCTCTTTATACCCTCCAGATCCTTTGTCTTCCTCCAGACGGTGCCTTATCTCCAGATGTTATTCGACCCCCTGGGACGAGAGCGTTGGTCGTTCCATTGTTCATAGGAATTTGTTCTTGGAATTCACCATTGTTATCTACAATGTGCAGCTGCTCTCGGTGTCTGGTGTCGTTTATCGCTTCTAGACGTAACATGATCTTTGAGGTGAAGCTAGGGTGAACTACACCACATAAGTATGAGCTATTATTGCACCTAATAAAGGGTGAACGAGGTTTGTGCAAAAGGCAGATCCGTATAGTCCATAAAATATGGTACAAATATGGTACGGTTTAAATGCCGGATAAGTGTACGATACAGGGAATGGATACTTATGAGACTTCATTCTGTGTCTCATGACTCATGTAAGACACGTTGTGACTTACATGAGTCATGTAGCGCACGACGTGTGGTAGAAGCTTCACTTTCTCGAAGTCTAGTAGTGGTCCTCCAAGGACGTGACTGAATGCATCACAGTTATAGAGCATGCGGATGGGGGTTTGGTTATTATTGTATGTGGTTAGTATCGCGGACTCTTGACTCACTTTCTGGGTTCAAACCCAGTCTACCACAATTTGATACTTATTTCTAATAAAAAGCTGCTTAGGCTCACAGAAATAGTATGGAATTGAAGTATTTTTGAAAATAATAAAAACAGAAATATTTCTATAATCAAAATGTAACTTTGCTTTAAAATCACTGTAAATATTTTATTTTAACTTAATTATAATGTCTACCAGTTTCAAAGCTAACCGCTTCTTTATCAAGACTGATTAATACTAATAATCAGTCTTGATAAAGAAGCGGTTAGCTTCGAAACCGGTAGACATTATAATTAAGTTAAAATAAAATATTTATAGTGATTTTAAGGCTAAGTTACATTTTTATTATAAAATGGAAAATCACAAAGTTAAATATAAATTATAGAAATATTTCTCTTAAAAAAAAGGGTACGGCCATTGCTACGACGGTATTACAATGATGTGTGTTTGCAGGTGCGGGTCACGCTGCCCATGAGCTGGCGGCGGCGTACGGGGGCGCGGGCGGGGGCGCCGGGGGGGTGCTGCACGGGGCGGGGCTCGCCCCCCCGTACCCCCCGCGCGCCGCGCTGCAGCCCTACGAGGCGCTCAGGGCGCCCATGGCCGCCATTCCGGGAGGAAAGCCGTAAGTATTCGGACAACTTTTCAGTTAAAACGTAAAAGCTTACTAGGATGTGAAGCGCATAGTAATATAATAACTAAGGTTATTTATTTGTCCATCACTGTGGTTTAATAGTTAGTGTGTTTAGCTACCTACCGTGCTGGAGGTCCCTGGTTCAATTCCCAGGGGGGGTGAAAATAGATATTAGTAATTTTCTTCTTACTATTATCCTCACCCGATGGTGCATAGGGCACTGCATCATATAAACGAAGTGTTATCTTGACCGTTACACATGAAGGAAAGGTGATCAGCCCTCCGCATCAGGCACAAGTCCTGGGCAGTATTGAATAAATATTAGAGTGAAAAAATCACTTATATTTATTTGACCCCCCCTGAGAATCGAACCCAGAACGGACCGGGACCTCCAGAACGGTAGCCGAGCATGCTGACCTACGAAGACGGACACAATAATAATAACTAAGGTTATTTATTTGTCCGCCTCCTTTGTTTATTGGTTAGCGTGTTATGCTACCGTGCTGGCGGTCTCGGGTTTGATTCCCAGGGGGGGTCAAATAAATATAAGTGATTTTTTCACTCTAATATTTATTCAATACTGCCCAGGAATGGTGCCTGATGCGGAGGGCTGATCACTTTTCTTTCATGTGTTGACAGTCAGATGATAGGAGCACCAAATCTCTGTTCCGAGCTGCAGCATCTAAAGTGAAGATAGCCATGATGATCGCCGATCTTCGTTAGAAGTGGCACAGAAAAAAGAAGTACCGTATATATCAAAAATAAATTAATGTATAATTTTTCGTTGCAGCGCTTATTCTTTTCACGTGACGGCCGATGGGCAGATGCAGCCGGTACCCTTCCCCACGGACGCCCTCATTGGGCCGGGGATACCTAGGCACGCCCGCCAGATCAACACGCTCTCCCACGGGGAGGTGGTCTGCGCCGTCACCATCTCCAACCCCACCAAGTACGTCTACACCGGCGGCAAGGGCTGCGTCAAGGTGTGGGACATCTCCCAGCCCGGCTGCAAGAGCCCCGTCTCCCAGCTGGACTGCCTGGTGAGTCACTCATTCAACCATGATCAAATTCTTCTAACCCTTATCTGCACCCCAATGGTGCATTGGAAGGAATGCATTTCTTGTCATGTTTAAGTGAATCATCTTGCTACTGATAAATAACTGTATGACTTATTAATGATTTTTTTTATTTGATTATCATTCCAGCAAAGGGATAACTACATCAGGTCGGTGAAGCTTCTACCCGATGGCAGAACCCTGATAGTGGGAGGAGAAGCATCCAACCTGTCCATCTGGGATCTGGCCAGCCCCACTCCTCGCATCAAGGCGGAGCTCACGTCCAGCGCGCCAGCGTGCTATGCACTTGCCATCAGCCCCGACTCAAAGGTGAGAACATCTTATTACTGTATGTCGCGAGAGTGAACCTTAATGAAGAGCGTGAACCGTAGCGACGAGAGTGAACCGTAAGGACGAGACTGAACTGTAGGAACGAGAGTGAACCGCAGTGACGAGACTGAATCGAAAGTACGAGACTGAACCGCAGCGACGAGAGTGAACCGTAGCAGCAAGAGTGAATGAAAATGGCTGGTTTCTTCAATCAAATGCAATGATATAATCATTTTCTCCTCATCATTCATCATCCACTCTGTGTAATACCACTTAAAAACTCTCCTTCACGACTACCGATTTTAGAATAAACATTGTATCAGGTCATCTGTAGGCTCTACAGTTGCAGCTGCAGAGTCTACAGTTGACCTGATGATGGGATGGTAGCGTTTTTAAGTGGTATTACACAAAGTAAACGATGAATGATAAGGAGTGTGTTATAACACCACATTGTTTGTGGGGAATGCTTAAAAGCATCTTTTACATACTGGTAGAGAACGGGAGACGCTTAAAAGCATTATATTTGCTTACTTTTGGTACAGCGGGAGAGACGTCAAAAAAAATATTTTAAAGATGGCAATTAGGTTTGCCGTAACTTGTGATTAGTATACTGAGGGTCGGGCGGCAGACTATCTGAGTACAATTAGGGTCGGGGTTGATGAAAAAACCGTCTGACAAGAATGTTATACCTAAATTATTTAAGCAACTAGTTTGGTAGAGCTGGTGCAAACAGATGAGCAAGACTGATCACCTTTCCTCCATAGAATCAACGATAAAGATTACAGTGCGTCAATATAAATGCAGTGCCCTATACATTATTGGGTGCGTATATAGGTTAGGAGAAGAAGAATATATATCGCTCACTCCTTTCAAGAACGTCATAAATCAAAAACTTGATTTTTCAGCAGAACGTTTTTAAAGTTTAAAAATATAACACAATGCATTAAAAATAAATATAAATTGAAAATTGACAATTTTTGATTTATGATGTTCTTGAAAGGAGTGAGCGATATATGAAATTTGGAGCTTTCACAAAATTCACGCGTGTGTTATTTATAAATTTCAGGTATGCTTCAGCTGTTGTTCGGATGGAAACATCGCAGTGTGGGACCTGCACAACCAGACCCTCGTCAGACAGTTCCAGGGTCACACGGACGGAGCCAGCTGTATCGACATATCGGCTGACGGCACCAAACTCTGGACTGGAGGTCTCGACAACACAGTCAGGTAATTGATAATTAATTTTATTTATTTTTTTTACAAAAATGTTAATAATCCTCGCCTGTGTCACCGGGCGGGAGTCCGCTTGTGCCCGCATCGGCGTGGCCAGGGTGGAGGCGCCTTTCCCTCGCGAACTTCTCCCAGCTGGACCAGGAGGGCGCGGTCTGGAGCATGGAGGGGACCATCTCCATCGGGGAAACTCGGGTCCTACCGAGAGACTCTTCCAGCGCAGAGTTGAACGCGTTGCGTACGTCGAGCGCCACTAGCACAGTATGTCGGCTCCTCTTGACGCTTCCCCCGAAGCCCCCGCGAACTTGTGCCACCACCTGGGTCACGGCGTCGATCGTTGACCGGACTGGCCGAAACCCATACTGTTGTGGGCACAGTTTCGCCTTGAGGCACGGTTGCAGCATCTGGAGGATTAGCCTCTCGAGTACTTTTCCCAGGCCGTCCAGCATACAGAAGGGTCTGTATGCTGTCGGCCTCCGCAGCTTGGCGGCTTTGGAAATCAGTACAAGCTTTTTGTGTTTCCATGCTGCACGGAAACTGCCCCCAATGAGGTACTTGTTGAACATGCTCAGGAGAAGCCCCGGGAATTTCTCCGCGACTGTCCGTATCACCTCGTTCGGAATGCCGTCGGGTCCTGGTGCCTTGCCGTTTTCAACCACCCGGCCGCCAGGGACAGCTCCGCCCGGGTGAAAGGAAGCGGCTGAGTGGACCCCCCCCTGAGCGCTGCTCGTGCGCCATTCCCTCGAGCCATGGTCAGGGAAGAGTTTCCCCACTTCCTCCCTCACATTCTCCGATTTGCTAAGGAACGGGTCAAAAATGCAGCCCCCAGTTTCTGCCGCACAAGCTTGTACGGCAGTCCCCACGAGTCCTCGTCTATTAGCCTGCACAGCTCCAACCAGCCTTGATAGCCTTCTTTAGGGTGTTCTTGGCCGCTTTATACAGGGCCCTCCTGTCTTAGTCTTCAGACCGTTGCTGCGATCTCCTGCTGGTGGCGAGGCACTCCCATCGGAGGCCGGCTATGGTGTCGTTCGCCAATAAACCTGCCTCCCACGAGAGCCGCCCTTTCGCCTTGGCATGGAGGCGTCGCAGCCTCTGGTAATAGCTTCTGTAACCTTGGCCACCGTCTCTCCCACGGAGTCGTCCGGAAGTGCTTCGGCGCTATCCGCGATGGCCTCGCACATAGCGTCCAACTGGAGCTGTTTGACTCTCCATCCGACTGGGGGAGAGTCAATCCTATCGTTGCTATTGGCGTCTGTTCGAAGGCAATGTAGCGGTTGCACACTCGCCGAGTATACCTCGGTAACTCTCCACCCCTCCACTCTGCCAATCGTCGTCTCGTCCGCAAAGGTGACGTCGATTGTTGAGGTCACGTCGTCGTGGAGAGCCTCCAACTGCTCCTCAAACGTCTGGATCGTGGCATTTGGGGAGCAGTAGCAGGAATACAACCTGATGTAAAATAATATCTGCTGTAATTATATTAATCATTCCCTTATTAATTAATTCAAATTTCTAACTATTCACGTGTTTTTTTTCAGATCCTGGGATTTGAGAGAAGGAAGGCAATTACAGCAACACGATTTCAGTTCGCAAATATTCTCCTTAGGATATTGTCCAACAGGTAATAAATTGGTTTTGTAAATAAGAACTTTTTCCTCAAAATACTCATATATACTTCTTCTAGAATAACATTCTAACAAAAACGATTGAAAATAAATGTGTTGTATACTTGTCTAAGACCGAAATTCCATGAATAAAAAGGAATTCATTATTATTTATTTTCTCAGCATAGTTTCTGAGCAGGATTCACTGCAATTCCTCGATCCGGTGAGATTGACATTCGTAGGGTAAAATCGAACATGATGGTGAAAAGAAACGGGGCTAGTACACAGCCTTGCTTCACCCAAAGGGATCACTGCACACATCATCTATTCTTCATGTGTACTAGCCCCGTTTCTCTTCATCATCATGTTCGACTTCATTCTATGAATGTTAATCTAACTGGATCAAAGAATTGCAGTGAGTCCTGCTCAGACTATGCGATTTAGAATATGGGGACAATGCAGTTCTATTAGAAACATCGATCAGAGCCCTGCAAGATACAATTGACTCTCTCCAAATAAACTTGGCTCGGTTAGGCCTATGACTGAATGCCGAAAAGACCAATGTCATGCGGAACATTTTACTTGTGAGGGACGAGCGCTCGTTCGAGTCAACACCTTCAGATACCTTGGAACACTCATGGTGGATGATGGTAGTGTCCAGAAGGAACTGAACGTATGGCTCGGAATGGAAGGAGCCATATTCAATAAAATGCGCAATGTCTGGGACCACTGATTTATTGATTTATGTGATTTATTGATGAATGTTAGAAAATCCAAAATCATGGTTTTTGAAAGAGATGAATGTAGATCTGAGTGTGAAATATTGGTAAATGGGGAGATTTTGGAACAGGTAGATGATTTCATATATTTGGGTAGTATGTTTTCTAGGGATGGAAAGATTGATAAAGACATAGAAAGGAGAGTGAATGCTGGGAACAGAGTGAATGGTGCACTAAAATCAGTTTTAGCAAATAAAAATCTATCAGCGGAAGCTAAACTGGCAGTACACAGTGGAGTTCTGGTTCCAACCCTTATGTATGGAAGCGAAGCATGGAGTTGGCAAAAGAAGGATGAAAGCAGACTGAATGCAGTCGAAATGCGATCCCTCAGACGAATGTGTGGCAAAACGATGTTTGATAGATGTTCGAATGATGAAATAAGGAAAGAATGTAAGGCTGGAGATAAGCATTATCGATAAAATAAAGAAAGGTGTGTTGAGATGGTTTGGACATGTGGAGCGTATGAGTGAAGAAAGAACGGTTAAACAAATTTATGAGGCGAATGTAGTTGGAAAAAGAAGCAGAGGACGACCGAGGAAAACTTGGCACAATCAGGTATGTCAAATACTTGAAAGCGGCCGGGTCAGGAGTCGTAATAATCGTCGGGTATGTATGAGGAGATGCATGAATGTAGAAGAGGCAAAGAATGTTTGCAAAGACAGAGTGGTGTGGCGTGATGGTTAGTTAGTTAGTTAGTTAGTTATGTCTGGGACCACTGCTTTACTCAATAAAAACCAAGTGTCGTCTCTTTAACGCCTGCATCCTTACAGTGCTGCTGTATGGGTCAGCAGTGCCACCCAAAGTTCAGAGCAAGAAACTGGCAAGTTTTGAAAGTAGGTGCCTGAGGCAAATACTGAGTGTAAAGTGGTATGACTTTGTCCGGAATGAGGATGTGAGGAGAAGAACCTTAAAGAAGAATTCTATAGGACACCTTGGAAAAAGATCTGTCAAATGAGATGTAGCAATAACCAGAACGGACTGTTATATAATTATTGTTATACGTCCTAAAAATGTGACTAAATGATCAATCTTATTTTTTTATATTACAGGAGAATGGTTGGCTGTTGGAATGGAGAATTCAAACGTTGAAGTATTACACGCTGTGAAGCCCGACAAGTACCAACTGCATCTCCACGAGAGCTGCGTCCTTAGTCTGCGCTTTGCATCCTGCGGGAAGTGGTTCGTCTCCACGGGCAAGGACAACCTGCTCAACGCCTGGAGAACGCCGTACGGTGCCAGCATATTCCAGGTAAATCAATCAATCTTCTACTTTTGTCAAAATCCTGTGGATTGGACTGCAGCAACAAATGTGACACCTCCTTCACCACTCTGGTCCATTTTGCGAATCGCTCTTCAGTTCCTCGTACGATGAACAGCCCATATCCTAGTTTAAGTCGCAAAGATATTTGCGGCGTGGTTGTCCTCTGGCGTTTGTTCCGCCCTCTATTATCAAGTGCAGGAAATCTTCCTGTTTCAACCCGTGACCGATCTATTTGGCACGTCACTTTGAGATAGTTGCGAGAAGGTGCTTTCTTTCTTTGATTATTCGTAGTACCTCTCTCCAGGATATCCCTAGCATTCCTGGCAATGCTAGGGGTGTCAATATACATATATAACTAATATAAAAATGTTTGTAACATACCTATCTTCAAGCCGTTTGGCTTGAAGATAGGTATTTGCCTCCATAGAAATAGAAATCCATAGAAATTATTGCATCATTTAACTTTTTGACAGCTACAACCCTGCTATCCATCTAAAACTAAAAAAAAACAAACTTTAAGAATGGTGTGCGTCATAGGTTACTTTGTATTTATAGAGATAAGGTGAACGCGATGTTATTAACAATTTTTTTGCGGTAAAAGTGTCTTTTATATACTGTTGGTAGAGAAGGAAAGACGCTTATAAGCGTTATATTTGCTTTTTTTGGTAGAGCGCAAGAAACATAAAACATTATACAAATCGGAATTGGGTTTGCGGTTACATGTTATTAGATTGCAACCCTAATTTCTATACTAATAAGGGTCAGGGTTAATGAAAAAACCGCCCGACAACAATGTTTTAGCACATTCACTGCGTATAAAATACTTAATGTCGTACAGGGAATCTGGAAATATGCTGATTTTTGAAAACATAACTTTGTTTAAAATCAAATTCTACTTTTTTAAACACCATATACAAGCTTATTTACTCTGTATTCTCAAAACACATGAAACCAGAAAGGAATCCTTATCAGGAGACGTTTTTGAGTACACTAAACATTTCAAATCGAACACCTATCGCTCATTCTGTATTTATTTTCAAGAGAATAATTCCTACCTTAATTTTCTATTTATGTCCACCTCCGTAGTGTAATGGTCAGCACGCTTGGCTACCGTTCTGGAGGTCTCGGGTTCGATTCCCAGG
Organism: Brachycentrus maculatus; assembly: GCF_059751285.1. Classification (NCBI taxonomy): domain Eukaryota; kingdom Metazoa; phylum Arthropoda; class Insecta; order Trichoptera; family Brachycentridae; genus Brachycentrus; species Brachycentrus maculatus. The sequence goes on along the minus strand of NW_028280900.1, from coordinate 574,035 downwards.
GGGGGTCAAATAAATATAAGTGATTTTTTCACTGTAATATTTATTTAATATTACCCTGGACTGGAACCTGAAGCGGAGGGCTGATCACCTTTCCTTCATGTGTAAATGATCGAGATAACACTGCGTTTATATGAAGCAGTTCCCTATGCACCATTGGGGTGCGGTAAGGGTTTATTATTATTTAATTTTCTATTTCTCTTTTGTTTTAGTCATTGAACTTATCTATTTACTTCTTAAAAGTGTCCATGTTTGATTCTGTTTCTGATTTTGCTATTTCTCTTATTTCCCAACAATTTGTAACCTAATAAAAATGATTTTTCATTTCAGTCTAAGGAATCTTCCTCAGTGCTCAGCTGTGATATTTCTGCGGACGACAAATACATCGTGACGGGATCAGGAGACAAGAAAGCAACAGTCTACGAAGTGATCTATTAAATAAATACCAATATTAAGTAATCATTGCACTTAACCAGTGATAAACTAGAATTTGTATTATGTGGGACATTTAGAGTTGTCTACTTAGAACACTAATGCAGTGCTTATTTTCGTTTCCGATAACAATTCAACCGACCGGGGAGTGAAGTATAATTCTATTTATCTATTAATAAGTGTTAAATGTTAAAATAGAAGTGGAACTCTGTAGAAAATGGATTTTCCCTAGTGAATTGTGTTAAAGTTTTGTTCAACCGACAATTGATTAATGTCGCTTCTTCGAGAACGCTTGTGTGGCAAATGGCGGACGGTGGACGGAATGTAACTGAGCATAAAAATGAAAATGTTAGAAATATACATTATATTATATGGAATATAATTCAGTGTCTTATTGTTTGACATTACATAGTGAATTTAGGAGATTTGTAAAAATATTTTATCTCAATTAAAGCTATTCTTTTACATACTTGTAAATCCTGTATAAAGTATTTTTATGAAGTAATGCAAATAACATGGATTGGATATTCATTAGTTTTTAAGTATCTCAAATTAGAAAATATTGTTATACTATTTTCAACGAGCGATATCAGTTTATAATTTTGTTTTTGTTTAACACGTTTGCCAACACTTTAAAAAAAAATATTACATATACCGGGGTAACTTGTTTATTTTTTAAATAATCATATAAAAACAACTCCCACGGGACTTGTTTCAATGTACCTTAATACAGGACTATCGTAAAATGTACAATGATAAAAAAAAACTCACATTTTACCTAAAATGTTTACTAAAAATATTTAAAAAACTAGTCCAATATGTGTTTTTTTTGAGAACTTTATATAAAATAGTCCGCCTCCATAGTGTAATGGTCAGCATGCTCGGCTACCGTTCTGGAGGTCCCGGGTTCGATTCCCAAGGGGGGTAAAATAAATATTAGTGATTTTTTCACTGTCATATTTATTCAATATTACCCTGGACTGGTACCTGAAGCGGAGGGCTGATCACCTTTCCTTCATGTGTAAACGATCAAGATAACACTGCGTTTATATGACGCAGTGCCCTATGCACCATTGAGGTGCGGATAAGGGTTTTATTATTATTATTATTATATAAAATACGAACACAAAATATCAGTAAAAAATTAAGATATATGCTATGTTGTCACTACATTCTTTACATGTGATGCCTCGGTGCTGCCTATAGATTGGATCTCCGTTGTAAATTGTACGAATGTCCCGTAATCTAGGTTTAAATTAGACACAATATCTTTTCCTACAATGATTAAAGAAAACACTTCATTTTTTACCACTTGAGTTTTATTATAGACTACATGTTTCAGAAGTTAAACTTCTATCATGATGTAAGTTTAACTTCTGAAACATGTAGTCTATAATAAAACTCAATTGGTAAAAAACGAAGCGTTTTCTTTAATCATTGTAACATGTCTTACCACAAAGTTAATGCCGAAACAATAAATAAAATATCTTTTCCTACTATAAAATTACATAACCTATAACCATCTTTCCATGTTCTTTGCCTGATGGCTATAGAGCTGTTATTTATCAAATGAGAACATTAAATTGCTATCACATTGAAAACTGTGAACGTGTTAAACAAAATTTTCACTAGAGTATAAGGAATAATAGTACATAAATAAGATCTTTTGTTGAGGTAACGAAATGTATATAGTACATAATCAATCCTCTTATCTTCTGGTTCTTTGTATGAATTTTATAGTGCCATTTCACATAACGCCTGTCTTTTAATTTTTTGGTACTTAAATCGTTTATTTTTTAATAGCAGTAATAAATAATAAGGATAAAAAATACATACATACTAAACTTTTCATTTCAAATGTGTTTTCTTTTATGCAACATACAGCTAAAGATGCTGACAAATTTTAACTTGATCATATTTTATATCCGATTCTCAATTCTTTACGAATCCACCATTCATGGTTTTTCAGTTTTAACTAAAAACTAACTAACCATCACGCCGCTTCTCCGCAGGGGTAGGCAGAGAGAATAGAGCGCCACACCACTCTGTCCTTGCAAACATTCTTCGCCTCTTCCACGTTCATGCATCTCCTCATACATACCCGCCGATTGTTACGACTCCTATAACCTGACCACTTTCAAGTATTTGGCATACCTGATCGTGCCATGTTTTTCTCGGTCTTCCTCTGCTTCTTTTCCCGCTAACATTCGCCTCATAAATTTGTTTTACCGTTCTTTCCTCACTCATTCGTTCTACATGTCCAAACCATCTCAACACACCTTTCTTAATTTTATCGATAATGCTTATCTCAGCTTTGCATTCCTTCCTTATTCAGTTTTAAGTAAAATAGGAAATTTTTTATATGGGGACTCATGTTCAAAAATGTAAGTGACATTGTGAAACTTTGCTCCCGTGTCTATGGCAATTCTCTACCAGAAAGAGCAGTATGTTTAATGTAAGTGTATGACTGCATAGATTGGTCGTTAGACTTCATGTTTCACAAATCTTACAGCATTGACATCATCACGCCATAGGGCTGTTTTTGGGTACATTGAGGTTTGTATTCAACATCCCTCTAAATTAGGTATGAATACTAAAAAAAATAATTGATAAGCGTGTCAGTCTGTTTAAGAGGGTATGGGAGGAATATCGTTTAAACAATTTTCTTTGCATGTGTATCGAAAAACATCTTATCATGACACACTGCATACCGCTATTATGCACTGTTGCTAATACAGATCATATCACCACACGTGATGACATCCGATTTGTTTATATTCACACCATTTGAAATGAATCAAGTATAATCCTTTATTTCTTTTTTTTACAAGTAATATGTTGGCTTATAAAAAATACATCTTTATTGTTAATTATTTTTTAAATTTTGGATAAAAGAGGATATTATTTTCAAGTTCTCTTAGCATTCCTTATATTATATACTTAAATTATAATGCATTTATCTGATCACAACGTTCTCAAAATGATTACTTATTATAAAGGAAATTCAATAGATACGCTTTTTTTAATTTTGTTATTCAGATACATAACAAATATAAAATGTTAATCCTAGTTTTAAGAAAGTTGTAAATTTTGTATATTGTTGATGTTGTGAAATTGTACGTATTTTTGAAACCATGACAATTATTACAACAACGCTTTGGCAACCCGTAGTGTATTTATTTGGAAAATGTGATTGTATCTACTTTGCCTATCATTTATGGCCTAAGTACGTTAAAGTAGCGAATCAATTTTTATACAAGTGTACCATTTTTATATATCGGCATTGTGCGTACGGTGCCTCAGTCTCGCATTTGCTACTGTCAAAATAGGTATAAATTATCGACACTCTTTTAAGCAAATTGTAGAGTAAATGAATTTTGCACATTTTTGTATCCTACTTCATCATTTTGTATGTGATTTAATTTTACATTTTATGTTCTGATTTTGTACCATATAGTCTTGGATAATATAAAATTGACTGAATCACAATACATGTTGTCCTCTAGGTAAAGTTCTCGTAGTTCCCTAGAATTTGAGATAATATAGTATTGTGTCTAATGCATAATTGTTCCTATGCTTACGAAAAAAATGTTTGAATCATTGAGAATAAACACTTCAAAAATAATTGACCTTGTTTAATTTTATTTAACCATTTTTCCCCTCCAACAGGTTGTTGGTATTATGTAAAAGTTCCGGATCCTGGTGATGGAAACCATTAGAATGGAAACATGATATATCCCGTGTAGGATGAAGAAACCGAATTCGAAGAAAAAAAAAATTTTTTTGAAAAAAAAAACATTTGTTAATTTGAAAATTATCAAATGTTTGTATTAAAAAGGGAAACAGATTTTTTGTTAAGAAGTAAAATTTGAATCATTGTCATGATGTCAAATGTCTTTGAGCATTTGTGGATTTGCAGTATTTTTGAAATAGTTGAAAAAGCAATAGAATTCAATAAGACAGCTTACCTCTGCTTTGTAGATCTTACTAAAGCATTCTATAGACAGATTAAAGGATGTCATTGAAATTCTCGATGAAAATGAAATACCCTATATGTAATAATATCAGTTATAGCAAATAAACACCTATCAGCGGAAGCTCAACTGGCAGTGCACAACGGAGTCCTGGTTCCAACTCTAATGTATGGAAGTGAAACATGGAGTTGGCAAAAGAAGGATGAAAGTAGACTTAATGCAGTCGAAATGCGATCTCTCAGAAGAATGTGTGACAAAACGATGTATGATAGATGTTCGAATAGTGAAATAAGGAAGGAATGCAAATCTAAGATAACCATTATCAATAAAATTAAGAAAGGTGCGTTAAGATGGTTTGGACATGTGGAACGAATGAGTGAGGAAAGAACGGTAAAACAAATTTATGAGGCAAATGTAATTGGAAAAAGGAGCCGAGAAAGACCGAGAAAAACATGGCACGATCAGGTATGCCAAATACTTGAAAGTGGTCAGGTAAGGAGTGGTAGTAATCGGCGGATATGTATGAGGAGATGCATGAACAAGGAAGAGGCGAAGAATGTTTGCAAAGACAGAGTGGTGTGGCGTTCTATTCTCTGCCTGAATGAATAGAACGCAATGAATGAAAAGATGGTTAGTTAGTTAGTTAGTTATAAAATATCTAAACACCAACAGCTACACAAGGATCAAAGCAGATGGCAAACACTCACAAGTTCAGTTCCCACTCCAGTTGGAATCAGACAAGGAGACAGCCTCAGCCCATTTCTTTTCAATTTAATTATGGACAAATTGATAGAAGAGGTTGTCAATATGAACCTGGGCTACTGACTGGGCGGGAAAAGAATCAGCAATATCTGCTATGCTGATGATGCCGTCATTATAGCAGAATCCGAAGATGACCTCCAAAGAATGCTTCTTAAACTCCACTTGACATCGGAAAAGTTCAACATGATGATATCCATTGATAAGACATAAAGCATGACCACTTCAAAGAGTCCAGTTAGATGCAAATTAGTTGTAAACAACAGAACCGTTGAACAGGTGATGAAATTCAAATATCTTGGAATTGACATCAGTAGCTACGGTGATCTATATGGTGAGACTCAGAAACAAATAAGCAAGGCTGCAGTTATATCCGGATGTCTCAGAAACTCGGTGTTGAGGAACAAACACATGAGAATAGAAAGTAAAATGAAAATATACAAAACATGTGTTCGAACAATAGCCACTTATGGAATTGAGGCAAGAGCAGATACTTCCAGAACAAAATCTCGACTTCGAACCTCCGAGATGAAGACTCTCCGATCCATAACCGGAAACACATTGCGAGACCGAGTAAGAAACACCGACATCCGGAGCATGTGTAAGACAGAGGATATCATGAGGCGGGGATGACAACGAAGGTGATACTGGAATGAATATATAAACAGAATGTCAGAAGACAGACTTCCACGTATCGCCCTTCAAGATAATCCTGAAGGATGCAGATCCCCAGGCAGACCTTCGAAAAGATGGAAAGACAGCTGGGAGTCAACATCCCAAGAGCGACATGCGGAGGCACAAACAGATCCCTAGGATCTACAAAAAGAAGAAGAAGAAGAGCAGTTTTTTATTGAATGGGCTTTATAAACAATACTCAATTATGACAAGTTGCTTTCTAAACTTATAAGTTAACAATAGTTAACAAATTTCGGATGGGTGTTTTTTACGCCTGCTGACCACTTGCGACGGGATTTGATAATTATGTCTGTATAGTTAAGACCTTAACAAAGAGATTGTACTTTCTTCTTTTCTGACTTTGAAATGAGGCCGGCGCAGAAGGCAAAAATACCCTTCCCATCCTTAAGCATCAATCGACCCAACCAGCAGAAATACTATTTTTATGTCTAAAGAAATAAAATATAATATAAACATTAAAAAAGGACTTAATATAAGGAAATTTTTTAAAGGTAGATTCAATATAAGAGTTAAAATAAAGTTTAATTATTTTCTTTTGATGTGTAAAAAATAAACATTAATTTAAATGAAATTAATTGACTTGAGCGAGTTTATTGCTCTTTAATTTTTCTACACACTAAAGAATTTAACGAGAGTCCATTTATTTTTTAATTTTCTGTAGAGGGTAAGGAGACAATACAAAATCACTTGCAAACGAGTGAAGGCTTATAAAAAAGGAGACAGTACATTGTCTTTTTTGCTATCTTCCAATGGACTCGAAGGACACTTTCAAAGTTTATTAAATATACTCTTAGGAATCTAGGTATACATAAAATTAGGTACATATCATAAACAAAGGATGGAATCTGGTATGTATTGACATTTTTTAATAATTCAATAATGTACTATAGTTTTAAGTACCTACTATAACACTTTGGGATTACAGAAAGATAACATGATTTGAAGGCATGGCCTAGGTGACGTTGTATGTGATAGAAGGACCTACAATCTAAGGATGAGGAGAGCTGACCCAAATATTAGGATTTGTTCTATATACTGCCAGGGTTTTGGAAAATAACTGTGTGCTGAGAACTCTTTATAATTCCTTGGTGCGAAGTAGACTCGAGAGTTGCTCGATGATTTGGGGACCACATGAGCTTAAAGTACTCTCTTATGGTAAAAAAAGTACAAAAGAAGTTTCTGAGGTAGGTATGTATTGCTACATGAGAGAGTATGGGTATTAATTATCCTTGGCTCTACCCGACCAAGTGTCTCTAGGGTATGCCAATACAAAAGTTTATAGACTAGAAGTAATGTGTACTTGATAACGCATTTTTATAGATTGTTGCGCGGTGTGATTGATAATCATGAAATTATCCGGAGCATTAGTCTTTATGTTCTTAATAGTTATCTAAAACAGCTTTGGCGTATAATGTTTCACATTCCTATATACAGGACCAACCTGCTGATAGTTATGCCTGTAGGAAGAGCTATCGCTATGCTGAACAATATTATGTCGGATATTGATCTGTTCCACGTGTATGACGTGGTTTTCTGAAACGGGATTCTTTACATCTTTTGCCGTAAGTATGGTCCCGCTTGTAATTAAAGCCCGGCGACATTTATATCCAAAATGGGACTTGTACTGACATCTGTGGTTGTATTTGAACAATATAATCATAAATCAAATCATGTCTACTGGTGTGAATATATGTTTTTCTAATTCAAGAAAATATGATGTTGCTTTTAGTATTGACTAAGTTATAAAATTATAAAAAAATTGAAAAAAAAACAAAAAAAATCACTCCCCAGATACAGTTGTATCCGCAGAAACTCACTCCCGGACAGGTTAACAAAAGTGTTCTTGCTTACTTTATAATTTTTGTATTGATATTCTTCTTCTTCTCCGTCTTATTCCTCATTGCTGAGGGTTGTGACCCTTGCAGAAGCAATGACTCTTCTCCAGTTATCCCTTAACTGCGCTGCACGTAGCGCTCCAACCACCGAGGTGCCTGCTGCTCCCTTAACTTGATCGGTCCATCGTGTGGGGGACTTCCTCTCCCTCTCTTTCCCTCCAGGCTACCGATTACAACTAGTCGTTCCAGGCTATCCTCGTTGCCACGCGCAACGTGTCCAAAGAACTGGAGAATCCGTCGGGTACAAATACTGGCCAGAGTCAAGCCATCCAAGCGTAGTTCCTGGCGAATGGACTCATTGGTGCGTCTAGCTGTCCATGGAATTCGTAGCATGCGCCTCCAACACCACATTTTGAAGGCATCAATTTTTCTCCTTTCTGCTGCTTTTATGGTCCATGTTTCAGCAGCATAGAGAAAAATGGAGTGGACCAAGCTCCTAACAAGCTTCATCTTAGTGTTGTTACTCACACCCCGGTCTTTCCAGATTTTGTCTAGCTTAGACATGGCACTTTTGGCGATGGCGATACGACGTCTAAACTCTCCTTCTCAAGTTCCTTCATTGTTGATTTGAGATCCAAGGAACTGGAACTCGTTAATTATCTCTAAACCTTCGAGCGAGTTCCTGAGATCACCAAACTTCTTAAATCGATCTATGATCATGATCTTGGTCTTGCTCTGGTTAATCTCTAGTCCCAGTGCCTTGCTCTCAATCTCTACTCGTTTAAGGAGATCTACCATCTCTTTTGGGTCTTTGGCCAAAAGTGTTGTGTCGTCCGCATATCGTATATTGGACAGCTTTACGCCACCAATGTACATTCCTCCATTCCATTCGTAGAGAGCCCTGCGCATTATGTGTTCCCCATAGATGTTAAACAGGTCAGGGGAGAGTATGTATCCCCGTCTTACACCTTTCTCAGTGGGGAAACTTGTAGTGTTTATGCCATTGATTCTTACGATTGCCTTACTTTGGGCATAAAGTCCATGGATGAGTTTTAGCAAATGGGATGGGACTGCCATCTCCATGAGTACTTTCCATAGATGTTCCCACTTCACGCAATCGAAAGCTTTCTTGTAATCGATAAAGCATAAAACCGTTAGCGTCAGGAACTCTCGACTTTTTTCGATCACTTGGTGGATATTGAGGATCTGCTCTCTTGTTCCTCATCCTTTCACAAAACCAGCTTGTTTGTTTGGTATTTGCCATCCAATATAACTGTGTAAACGTACTCTTAGAACATATAGCAATATCTTGCTGGTGTGAGAGATAAGTGCTATTGTCCTATAGTTTTCACATTTTTTGGATGAGCTTTTTTTGTGAAGATGAATGAAAACAGATTCTGCCCATTCCTGAGGCCATGTTCCCGTTCTCCATATGAGGTTGCAGAGATCCAGCACTGTTTTTATGCCCTTATCCCCTAGTTCCTTTAGAAGCTCGGCCTGTATGCAGTCATTGCTGGGGGACTTGTTGCATTTTAGTTTTTTCAGTGCATCTCGAACACTTTTTCCAAAATGTCGGGTTCCATGGTTTGACTCTCAAAGGAAGGACTTCCTGCTGTTGAGGTCTTGGCATATAGTCTGGAGCAGTAACCTCGCCATCTCTCTAAGACGCTACCAATGTCTGTCAGAAAACTTCCATTGTGGTCCTGTATTGCCCATGTCTGAGGTTTGAAAGTACGGGTTAAGAGTTTGACATTTTGGAAGAGATCCTTTGTTGTGATGTTATTCGCTTTATCTTCTATCTCACCACAGATATCCGAAATTTGTTTATTTTTGTCTCATCGGCTATGCCTTTGTATCTCTTTATTGAGCCTAGAGTATTCTTGTCTCGCTTCTGCTGATGAGGTTCCTTTTACTCTCATTGCTTTCCGCTTTGATATCATATCCCATGTGGGGTCTGATATCCAAGATTTCCTCTTTTCGTTTCTCGGCTCCTGATACTTCTTTGCAGTCTTGACAATTTTCTCTTTGAGACTGTTCCAACGCTGTTCGACATTTTCAGAGGAGTTTACGTTGAAATCAGCGTCTTGTTTCCTGATCCCTGTGCCAAAGCTTTTAATTGCTAGCTCATTGAGGTTAAAAGTTTTCAACCCATCCCTTTTTATAATTTTGAACTTGGCTCTGTTTTTTGCAATCAGCAGATTATGATCAGAGCCGCAATCTGCACCAGGATAAGTTTTAACATTACTTACCGATGACCTCCAGCGGGTATTTATCATGATGTAATCAATCTGGTTGCGACATCTATCATCCGGTGATATCTATGTGTATAAGCGTCTGATATGCTGTTTAAACCAAGTATTCATGATTGTCATTTTTTCTTCAATAGCAAATTGGATCAAACGTTCACCTCTATCATTTTGGGTACCAATTCCATAATGGCCAACTCCACCTTCAAGGTAACTGTTTGATCTGACTTTTGCATTGAGATCTCAAATAACCATTGTTATTTCTTTATTGGGTATTTGAGCCAGCGATTCTTTGAGAGCAGAATAGAAAAGATCAATAACTTCATCCGGAGGATCGGCAGTCGGTGTATACACTTGTACAATATTCATTTTGCAGGGTTGAGTGTTCAGTTTGATGTGGATCATTCTGTCATTAATGGGTTTATATCCAATGACAGACTTACTTAACTGAGATGTTTAAATTACTGCTACCCCACTAAATGTTGCATTTGCTTTGCCTGAGAAGTATTTTATATTACCGTTTGCTGTTGTTAAGTGTCCATTTTCGGTTCAATATGTTTCTGAGACTCCTAATATGTATATGTTATGGTTGGTCATTTCTATTTCTAGAATATCCGTCTTTCCTGGCAGGCGTAATTCTCTGACATTCCAGGTGCCAACTCTGTGTGTATTACGCACGGATATTATTGTATTGGAATTAGCTTCACCAGTCGCACATCTCCCACATGGTGCCTGGTGGTGCGTCACACCGATGTGCCCGGTCACCGATTTCCCACCTTGGGGCCTGGACCCCCAGAGGCACCGGATGTCAACCGGATCACTCGACGGCCTTCCTATTTATTTGCTTACTTTCATTGGGTTGTCTTGGGATAGTACATAGTGCAGTGGTTTCCTGTTGCCTTTTGCACCGCAGTACTCCAGTCGTTTAGGCTGTTGCAGCTGCGCCTGGAGTAATCTATTGGGCAACCGTTCTGGCATCCATTGTCTCCGCTCGCTTCCAGTTCTGATGGGTACTGCTGCGCTCCATCAGTGCAGTAGCCCATCTAACTCGGGCTGTGGATGCCGGCTGTCCAGTTACCTGGCAGCCACCATCCTTAGGTACACGGCCTGCACCGGGACCATCCAGGGAGCTCTTCGCCAGTTCAGTACTGATGTGAGCCCTCCAGACCCCCGTCTCCCGTCTGCTCACCTACCCAGGCTTCCAAAGGGGTTGGTTACCGCAATCTCTTCCTGGGTTGCTAGGTTTAACAGGGTTCACCACGGGTAGGTGGGAGTGGAGTTGATGCAGAGAGGCTAGTATGTACACAACTTGTATAGTTACATTGTATTGCGCATCTGCATCCACGAATCCCGTATTGATAAATACGCTTTTAATTTTAGTTTGTAATGTATATGATAATTTTCACGGAATAAATTGAATTGAATAGTTTGCAAAGACGATAAGTTGGAATGGAGTATTTTTTTTAAATTACCTAACGTCCAAGTGACTCTGAAATCTAGCTACGGCTTATGCAACACCACTTATCGTGACCCTACTCAGGCCTCAACTTTTTAAGTTTTATAGCCTATAGCCTACTCGTGAGTTAACTTACTCTTTATGTTTAAAGTTACGACAATTTCATGTAATTCATGAGTGAAAATTCTAGGCAAAAACACTTATCTCTATCTCGCTATCTCGCTAGAGGCATGGAATGGAGTCTGGAAGAAAGAATACTTTTAAATAATATAACATAGGTAGGACCCTTTAGTATTTTTACTCTATGTCATAAATTTATACATAGAAAAAATCAAAAGCATTATCTATTTAATGTGTAGTCTATGGTTTGTTCTATGAATTTGATTCAAAATTCAATTTTTTGTTTTCGGGCAGTTCGGTCGTTTGAATAATTAATACAAAGGGAAAGGATGAGTATATCTTTAAAATATTTTTCGATTTCTGTCCGATATTAGATGAAAAAATATCCTTTTATTTTTTAAATGTTGAACTCACGTCTTACCTATATGAAAGATTGTAGAAATTGACAGGTGACAGTTAAAGACGATTTGAGTTTTTTGACTGTTTAGCCGGCAGTTGGTTATCTTAAAAAACCCAGCAGACAGCAGTAGTTAGTTCATTATTTAATTATTTTATTTTCAGAAATTTCTAGATGACCTCTCTCCAGAACCCGTCAAAGAGCATTGCAGATAATGCCTTGAAGAGATTAGTTTGTGTTAATTTCCCAAATGCGAAAAAGTGAACTTTGCGGCATTGATTATGGAACTTACTTCAATACAAATTGGAAATTGATGGTTCGAGAACACTGTCTGCCTTGTTCTGCAAGTCTTCGGAGATTAGTGGACTTCAAGCTCATGTGCATTTTAAGTAATGAAACGCTGAATGCATTAGATATGCAAAATTTGGGTGTAGTCATCGAATCAAAAAGAAAGAAAAATAACCCAAGTTTGATTTGCAAAACAGAAAGTAATTACCTCATACAACTAAACGAATATGAAGATGATTGATTACAAATTTAATAATTGAGTATATCACTGTGATTAGATTGTTATTATTTATTAATTTGGCATTTACTTGTGGAAAAACATGATCATAAAAAAAACACTTGTGTCAGAGCACTTTTGAGTTTATTAATGTAAACACTAAAATGACTATTTTATTTATTGTTTCGGCATTAACTTTGTGGTAAGACATGTTACAATGATTAAAGAAAACACTTCGTTTTTTACCACTTGAGTTTTATTATAGACTACATGTTTCAGAAGTTAAACTTCCATCATTCAGGTCTGTATAATAACATGTATAATAGTTATTATACAGACCTGAATGATGGAAGTTTAACTTCTGAAACATGTAGTCTATAATAAAACTCAAGTGGTAAAAAACCAAGTGTATTCTTTAATTACTAAAATGACTAGCTTAGTGTATTAAAAATGTTCTCGAAACTAGACATGTTTATATCAATAAACTTTAAAATGGTCTTAAATAAGTGTTGTATTTTTTTATTTAAAAGTAACTAGGGTCAATTTAGAATGCAACTCAAATTTCTAAACTTTAAAGGTCACTATTAAAATTTGTAAAATATAAATAAAACACTTGTTTTTTACAACTTGAGTATTATATTTTTACGACTAGTTTCAAAAGCAATAAATACTTAAATCTACGGGTATTAATACAAGTAGTTTATCTTTATAAACAGTTTATATCGAATCCCATAGATGGAAGCATCTGTAGCTTACGAAACTAGTTGTAACCATATAATACTCAAGTGGTAAAAAAACAAGTGCTTTATTGATAACTTAATAATGTTTTACCATAAAGTCAATCCCAAAACAATAATAATAAATAATAATAAAACCCTTATCCGCACCCCAATGGTGCATAGGGCACTGCGTCATATAAACACAGTGTTATCTTGATCGTTTACACATGAAGGAAAGGTGATCCGCCCTCCGCTTCAGGTACCAGTCCAGGGTAATATTGAATAAATATGACAGTGAAAAAATCACTTATATTTATTTTACCCCCCTTGGGAATCGAACCCGGGACCTCCAGAACGGTAGCCGAGCGTGCTGACCATTACACTACGGAGGCGAGACTATCCCGAAACAATACATAATCTAAAATTTAAAGTGTGTTTTTCAAGAGTTAAAGAGAGAAAGAGAAGAGAAGAGAAAGAGAGAAAAATTAATTACTCATTTTTCTTCGTCTAACCCTTACAACAACACACCTAATTGCGCATAGGGCACTGCATCGTATTGACACAGTGTCATCTTGATTGTTACTTACATGAAGGTAAGGTGATCTCATTAAGGTGGAGACTGACCGGAGCATTTCTTCGTAGCATAACGTCGTAACATCGCTTGCGGCGAGCATCAGCGAGCATCCGAAACTATAGACGGAGCGCTCGGCTCGCTGTACTGACTATACGAATGGTCACATCGTAACGTGTTACGTTACAACCAAATGGCTCCAGTCAGTCACCACCTTTAGGGACCAGTCCAGGGTAATATTAAATAATTATCAGAGTGTAAAATTACTAATATTTATTTTCAACCCCCCCCCTGAGCATTGAACACGGGACCTCCAACGCGGTAGCTAAATACGCTAACCATTACACTACGGAGGCGGACTTTATACTATGCCACCATTACATTGTCCGCCTCCATAGTGTAATGGTCACCACGCTTGGCTACATTTCTGGAGCAGGTTCGATTCCCAGGGAGGGACATTTATTCAATATTACCCGGGACTGGTAAGTACCAGTCACCTCAGGTGAGGTGGAGGGCTGATCACCTTTCCTTCATGTGTTAACGATCAACACTGCGTTTATATGATGTAGTGCCCTATGCACCATTGGGGTGTGGATAAGGGCTTGAAGAAGATGAAGAAGACACTACATTTAGACATTAGACTATGCTTACCATTACACTAGTTATCAAGGAGACAAAAATTATAAAATAAAATATGTCACTTAACTTAATTATAATGTCTTAATTTTAACAATAAAAATGAAAATAGTATTTTCTGGCGTTTCTCATGTGTGTGATTATAATCCAGGATTCGGATCTCACATACTAACATAAGAGTTTCTGCTTAATAAAAAGCTTCTTTACATCTCACCAATAGATGTCTCTAGTGAAGTTCTAGTGATTCAAGAACAAGGTTTCTAAATTGGTTCATATATATATATATAGAACTTCCAAGAATTTGAGTATAGTGTTTGTCAATAATGGGTAGAATTGGTGAATGTTACACGTGTGTAAAGTGATCACTTAAACCAGCCTATGACGGTCGTCAGCCCCGTAAATGCCCAGACTTCCATATTTTTCTTCATCTTTGATGATATGTCAAAAAATTATAATGTCTACCGGTTTCGAAGCTTACCCGTTCTTTATCAAGACTGATTAATACTAAAACACTATCTACTAAAGAATATTCAAGATATTTTGACGGTTAGGGAAAGAAGCTTGGGTAGATCTCAAGTGGTTTTATTTTTTTTTGTGTTGATTGGCAGTCACAGTCGAAAGGGATCAGGGATGATGAGTGATTGGAAACATACTTAATAACGGACTTTTAGCAAAATCATTTACTTGTGTATTTATGAATAAAAACCCTCATCCGCACCCCAATGGTGCATAGGGCACTGTGTCATATAAACGCAGTGTTATCTTGATCGTTTACACATGAAGGAAAGGTGATCAGCCCTCCGCTTCAGGTACCAGTCCATGGTAATATTGAATAAATATTACAGTGAAAAAATCACTTATATTTATTTTACCCCCCTTGGGAATCGAACCCGAGACCTCCAGAACGGTAGCCGAGCGTGCTGACCATTACACTACGGAGGCGGACATAGGCGGACATGTGTATTTATTAGTTGTAAATTATTATTAATTGCCTTTTTAATTTCTAATATTTCTAGGTAATCTAATTTAAGTCCTCTATTGCACGTGTCCTATTGTCTCTATTGTCCGCCTCCGTAGTGTAATGGTCAGCATGCTCGGCTACCGTTCTGGAGGTCCCGGGTTCGATTCCCAGGGGGGTTTAATAAATATAAGTGATTTTTTCACTCTAATATTTATTCAATATTACACTGGACTGGTACCTGAAGCGGAGGGCTGATCACCTTTCCTTCATGTGTAATCGATCGAGATAACACTGCGTTTATATGAAGCAGTGCCCTATGCACCATTGGGGTGCGGTAAGGGTTTTATATTATTTATATATTGCATGTGTGTAATATATTTAGGCCTTTATTTTTATCAAATGAGTGATTGTTTTCTATTAAGTGATTGGGAAATTCAGTATAAAATTTGTCGCCTTAGCTCAACCCAGATTTACCATACATCTTTTTGTTAAAGATAAAGCTCTGTGTACGATTGTGAAGAATATCCCAAGAATTGTTTTGGTACTGGAGAATCGCAAGTTCACATAAAATCTCACTTCCTTGCTCTTGCATTCAGTCTTCTGAATGCTGTACATACGAGATCGGTTTGCCGTGCTAAGGGTTACATAAGATGTATTACAATTAACTCCATTCTGCGCCTCCATAGTGTAGTGGTTAGTGCGCTAGGCTACCATGCTGGAGGTCCCGGGTTCGATTCCCAAGATGGTCATAATAAATATTAGTGATTTTTCAGTCTAATATTTTTTTATATAATTAAAATGTAACTTTGTTTTAAAATCACTATAAAGTTATAAAATTTAATTATATAGTTATAAGATTTAATAGTAATTTTAAAACAAAGTTACATTTTAATTATAAAATGGAAAATCACAAAGTTAGTGCTTCAAATATAAACTACAATATTTATTTAATATGACCCTGGACTAGTCCGTGAAGCGCAGGAGTGATTATCTTGCATTCATATAAATAACGATCAAGATAAAACTGTGCGAATACGATGCAGTGCCCTATGCACCATTGGGCGTGGTGTTGTAAGGGTTGGACGAAGAAGAATAACTACTAAATTTTTAGTCACTCTTGAAAAACACACTTTAAATTTTTGTCATCACCTTGCCTTTGTGTAAGTAATAATCAAGATAACACTGCTTTTATTCAATGCAGTGCCCTATGCACTATTGGGTGCAGATAAGGGTTAGAATAGAGATCCATTCTCACATGCTTATTGGTCCAGATGATATTTCTTAATTCCCAATTTTAGCAATTGGTTTGCAGCAACGTTTTACTTTCCACTCTGTTCAGTCCTCAGCAATTCTTTTGAACTGTACATAGGAGGTGCAGCCTATATATTTGCAAATCTGGTCTAGATACTCCTGACGAGGATGTCCTCTGCCAATCGATGGACCATTTCCTCCAATATGTGCACATGACTAATCCCTCTTGTAGGCCTCTCCGCTACACCAATGTGAAAAGGCAAATAGCCGCAAGTTAAAAACAGTAGTTTTGGGATAAACTAATATATAGTTAACTTAAAATTATGCTTTTTGCCAAAACATGTATCAAATTAATATAATTTGCGGCTATTTGGATATTGAATATCTCGGTAAAGGAAAGAGATACAGCAAAATCTGTGATTGTATATGATACAGGCCAATTATAAATAAGAATGCTTTAAGCCGTGTTAAGCCAAACAGCCGCAACTTGAGTTATGGCTAGTTGCCTTTACACATTAGTATAGTATCCAACATGTCGCTCACTCCTTTCAACAACGTCATATATAAAAAAACTTGATTTTTCAGAAGATCGTTTTCAAAGTTTAAAAATATAATAAAATGTATTAACCTTTTCATAGCCGCAAATAAATTACGCCGCAGTGCTCAACAGGCCGAGTATTTTTTTGAAAAAAAAAAGTTGTCTAAAGAATTTTTTTTTTGTTGTTTTTATTGAATTATAATTTACTTACCAAATATTATATCCCGCATCGATTGTTAGAGTTTTATTCTTGAAGTTAAACAAGTTTCAAATTTTCATCTCAGACAGGGTTGTCACACTGAGTCGCACACGCAAGTTTTTATTAAATTTAATATTAACACAAAACTATTATTTATCAACGGAATATAGTTTGAAATGTAAAAAAAATAGTCAATTTAATATTAACACTCAACTATTATTTATCAGGTATCTTAGAATGAAGTTTAGTTAGAAATGTGATAAATTAGTAATTTTCCATTGTGTGGTACTTCTCAAAGCACGGTATAACACAAAGAGCCATCTTGCATTGTTTACACCTATAACTAGACTCTTTTCTTAGTTTTTTGCTAGTACACACAATACACTTCGCAGTCGGGGATGATTTTTTTCGGTCCGTGGTAGTTTTTCCAAAAAATGTCTTTCTGTAAGTCGCGATAGAAATTCTGCCTTCCGTTTTCTGCCATGAGAAGTACCGGGTTGTTCTTTTTCACTTAGCACGAAGAAGAACAAAGAACTCAGCACAAAGAAATAATTTATTTACTAAAAAGTTGTGAAAAGAAACCAATATCACTTGCAAATCACTGATAAAATCGGAGTAAATATAACGCGAAAGGTATAAATAAACAAATATTTTCATAATAATATTTTAAAATAATAAGAAAAACACAAAAAAATTGAGCAAAATAAAAACCCCTGGCGTTCAAAACAATCAATTAAAATAATCAATATTTCAAGTGGTTTGAGTGGTAGCCCTAATGACATCTGTCAACTGTCAGCTGAAAGTGATACCGATAAATCGCTTTAAAGTATTTAAAAACTTTATAAAATATTTTGTGAGAACTTCAACAGATGGCAATGTATGTTCCGTTTTTGACAGATTGTCAATATGAGTTAAAACTGCGGAGTAATACGTCATCAAAAGTACTGACGAGATATCTCGTCTCTGGCAATACGGGCACTCCGCCATTTGCCGAGATATCTCGTCTCTGGCAACCATCGGGTTAAAAATAAATATCAACCCACTTATTGAACTTTTTACTGTGCAACAGATCTTTTTAGGTAAAACCTGGATGTTTTTTCTCCATTTGAAAAATATTTAGTATATTTATAAAAAATAATTCAACTATACCTTTTCTTCAAAATGCAAAACAACACTTTCTGCCCTGTAGCGGGTAAGTAAGTTAAAAATATGTCGCTTTTGCTGGGATATAGTACATTTTCAACTGAAAATTGGCCATTTTTGATATATGACGTTGAAAGGAGTGAGCGATGTGTCTAGTCTCTTTGACTTTATTATATCTGCAGATAATAATACATTTATATAATACCCGATTTAGTTTTATGTTGTGTCCATATTTAATTTCAGGTGGGATGTCATTTTCTTGTGCAGACTACCGGCAAGTCTTCAGGCACCATTTCACTATGAAGTCACACTGGCTGTTTTTTTTTTTTTTTGAGGTCAAGGGATCTTGCATCCCTTATGTCACTGCGACCATATTAGGTCTATTGTGCCTCCCTCTGTATTATAGCTCACTGTCAAGACTTACGTGATTCATGTAACTCACGACCCGTCTTGGTGGTAGGAGCTTCACCTTCTCGGAGTCCAGTAGAGGTCCTCCAAGGATGTGATTTCGTTTGCGAGCGAGTGTGTCACAATTGTAGAGAATGTGGATTGGCGTTTCGTTATCCTCCATACAAAATCTGCATACTGGGGAGTCATGGAGCCCAATTTTTGTCATGTCGCTCACTCCTTTCAAGAACGTCATAAATCGAAAATCGTCAATTTTCAGTTGTGCATGTTTTCGGAATGCCCAGAAAATGTAGTATATCCCAGCAAAAGAGGCATATTTTTAACTTAATATTTACCCACTACAGGGCAGAAAATGTTGATTTTGCATTTTGAAGAAAAGGTATTGTTTAATTATTTTTTTAAATATACCAAATATTTTTCAGATGGAGAAAAAACTTTCGGGTTTTACCTAAAAAGATCTGTTCCACAGTAAAAAGATCAATAAGTGGCTTGATATTTATTTTTAATGCACTGTGTTATATTTTTAAACTTTAAAAACGTTCTCCTGAATAATCTAGTTTTTTGATTTATGACGTTCTTGAAAGGAGTGAGCGATGTGTTTCCTCAGTCTGCAGTGTCCTGTCAAGGTCCTGGTTAGGATCCTTATTTGTTTTTTGCTAAGCTTTAGAGCTTCAATTAAATATGTTTGACCAACCAACTAAAAAGTTTTTCAACACAATGAAAAGGCATTTTTGCTATCTCAACATAGATGAAGAAGAATATGGAAGTCTAAGTATTTACATGGCTTATGACCTGTCATGGGCTAGTTAAGTGGTAAGGCACTTTACACATGTAACATTTACCATTCTACCCATGATTGACAACATCAATTATGGGTAGAATGGTGAATGTTACACGTGTGTAAGGTGATCACTTAATCAAGTGTGACACGTTATACTACTACTACCATTGCGCCGTTTCACCGCAGGGGTAGGCAGAAAGGATGGAACGCCGCACACTTCTGTCCTGACATACACTCCTCGTCTCCTTCACATCCATACATCTAGTCATACATGCCCTACGATTACGCAGACTTTTGACGCCACTAGATTTTAGGGCTGATTGATTTGATCGTGCCAAGTTTTTTTCGGCCGTCCTCTTTCTTTTTTCCTGCTCACATTCGCCACATATATTTTCTTAGTCATTCTCTCGTTATCCATTCGCTCCACATGTCCATACCTCCGTAAAGAACTCTTCCTTATATTTTCAATTATTCCTTGTTCAGCCTTACATTCCTCTCTTATTTCTTAATTTTAATTCTGTCATACAATGATTTTCCACTCGTTCGTCTGAGGGAGCGCATTTATAAGCCCTGTAAATACTCAAACTTCCATATTCTTCTTCATCTATGTTGAGATGTCAAAATGTAACAAAAACTCCTCAAGTGGAGAAACCCAGGTTTGTGAACATGGATTTGGACACACCTAAAAATGTTGTCAACAATGAAAAGAGTCTGTTGAAAGAAGAAGAAATTTAGGTAAGAATAAAAATTGGCAAGGACTGTGTCATAGAGCCCTGGAAATTTCTAGAGTATTATAGTATTTGTCCGCCTCCGTAGTGTAATGGTCAGCATGCTCGGCTACCGTTCTGGAGGTCCCGGGTTCGATTCCCAAGGGGGGTAAAATAAATATTAGTGATTTTTTCACTGTCATATTTATTCAATATTACCCTGGACTGGTACCTGAAGCGGAGAGCTGATCACCTTTCCTTCATGTGTAAACGATCAAGATAACACTGCATTTATATGACGCAGTGCCCTATGCACCATTGAGGTGCGGATAAGGGTTTTATTATTTATTATTATTATAGTATTAGTATCAGATTATTAATTTTTATCTTCTTCATTTCTTCTTCTTCTTCTTCATCTTCTTGCTCAATGCTGAGCGTCGTGGTCTTCTGGAATGTCAGGCACTTGGTGCACAAGTCCTCTCCATTCTTCCCGGTCCTGGGCCAACTTGATGGCAGCGTTTAGCGAGGATCCGGTTAATTCCTTTATTTGGTCTGTCCATCTTGTTGGAGACCGTCCTCTTGCCCGCTTGCCTTCAACTGTAATTTTTATAATATTTGAGTATTAGTTAGTTTGATCACATGCGGTTTGAAAGAAAATTATAAATAAATGTAAGGTTAAGTTAGGGATAATTTGAAAGCAACATTTTGAGTGTGTCCAAATACTTGTTCACAAAATCTGGATTATCTCCAATTACAGGAGTTATTTTCATATTATTTTTTGACATCTCATCAAAGATGAAGAAGAATATGGAAGTCTGGGTATTTACGGGGCTGACGACCGTCATAGGCTGGTTTAAGTGATCACTTAACACACATGTAACATTCACCAATTCTACCCATTATTGACAACCACACTACTCAAATTCTTGGAAGTTCTATACATATGAACCAATTTTGAAACATTGTTCTTGAATCACTAGAACTTCACTAGAGACATCTATTGGTGAGATGAAAAGTAGCTTTTTATTGAGCAGAAACTCTTTTATTAGTTTTTAAGGTCTGAATCCTGGATTATAATCACACACATGAGAAACGTCAGAAAATATCATTTTCATTTTTGTTATTTAAGCTTATAATTTGACCAGATAATTTATTTACAACATTTTGAGTGTGTCCAAATACTTTTTCACAAAATCTGGATTATCTCCGATTACAGGAGTTATTTTCATATTATTTTTTGATTTTTACCGATCTTTTCACGTACAGTAAATAACGGTTAGTGTCTTTTTCTCAATTTGTCTGCTAGAGGGATGAACGATATGATGCATTGTATGTAAAAAAGAGATAGCTAGCTGCCTGTTAGATACTTGCATAAAGAAGATAGCAAGAGATGATTAGTACCTCGTATACCTGAAAAGATAATGCGGTATTGAAGCTTATGTTTTCACTGTTGTCACGATCGCCCCACTGAAGTTTGTATGTGAAATTTGAATAATTCATGACTTATAGAATATGCATGCCTAATTTTTTAATATGTAAAATGGTTATTCATTTATAGGTATAGGAATTTAATTTGAAATAATTTCCCTATTGCTAGAAGTTATAGTACCCTCTTATGGTAGAGAAAGTCCAAAAGAAGTTTCTGAGGTATCTCTACATGAGAGAGTACGGCCATTATCCTTGGCTCTACCCGACCGAGTTTCTCCAGGGTATGCTTGGCTGCAATAGTTTAAAGACTAGAAGGAATGTGTATTTGATTACGCATTTTTATCGATTGTTGCGCGGTATGATTGATAATCCTGAAATTATCCGGAGCATTGGTCTGTATGTTCCCGATAGTTACCTAAGACAGCGTCGGCATAGATCGTTTCACATTCCTATTCACAGGACCAACTTGCCGATGGTTATGCCTGTAGGAAGAGCTACCGCTTTGTTGAACAACATCTCATTGGATATTGATCTGTTCCATGTGTCTGAAGGAGTTTTCCGAAGCGGGATTCTTCTACACCTTTAGCAATAGTTCTTGCATATTTTCGATTTTTGTATGTATTTTAATGTATACGCTTTAAATTTTTTAGTTTGTAATGTATATCGTAGTCATACAGGAGAAAGTGACCAACTGCAGTTTTTACAAAAACGTGATTATTAACTATTTGACATCTTACTAGCTTAATACTGCCCTGAAAAAAATCCCAGAGCGATTTTAAACTTGGAAGTATAATATTTTGACTTGTTAAAAATGACTAACTGCATTGATGTTCATTTTCTTTACAAGCAAAAGTGACCAAGTGACAGTTGGACATTATTGCCTGTTGTAACAATTTTCAACGCAATGAAGTTATTTATAGTTCTGTATGAAACATTTGACTTTTAAATGTTTCTAGAGAAACAAAGTGACTAAATTCGAAGTCAAATGGCCAGTAGAGGTAAATTATTGATGAAAATGTGTAAAAATCAAGAAAGAGTGATCCATATAATGTACATGAATTAAAATTTGACGATATGTTAGATCTCAAATCTTCTTCAAACCCTTATCCGCAAATAATGGTGCATAGGGCACTGCATCGTATTGATCCAGTGTTATCTTGATCGTTACTTACATGAAGGCAAGATGATCACTCCTGCGCTTCAGGGACCAGTCCAGGGTAATATGAAATAAATATTACGGTGTAAAATCACCAATATTTATTTTCAACCCCCCTTGGGAATCGAATCCGGGACCTCCAGCACGGTAGCTTAACACGCTTACCATTACACCACGGAGGCATACACAGATCTCAAATTACTTACCAAAAACATGACAAAAAAAACCCGATAAAAATAAAGACAGCGAAATTGTTTCATGGCTGCAAATTAAATGCTTGCGATATGAGCACACTAGACCAGGAAAAATATGTATTAGTATTCGTACAACGAAGATTTTAAAATCCTGTCAGTATTTGGGTGAGGATTATCAGTATTTTTTCCTCCATTAAATTATTTATACAAAGAAGAACTAAGAAAAAGAAGAAAGATTTGCTGGTGATACTGGTGCAATTCCACGGGAATAGTATGGGTGGCACAGATCACTTTTTGTCAATATTAAAGAAGACAGAGCACTTAGATTTTGAATCTGAGTCAGAATAATACTTCTTTACTTTTTGTATATTTAATTAAAAAAAAGTTGTCATTTAAAAAATATATGTTATGCTACCAGCTAGTTTATTTTCCAAAAAAAGTTTCTTTCTTCATTTATATTAATAAAATAAAATGCTTTGAATTAAACTTTTGTATCTGTAACTAACGTTTCCGTTCTCATTCTAAGAATCAAAAGTGACTATCTGCATTTTTTCCCAGATTTTTGCCAGGAAAAAGTGACCAACTGCTTTAAGTAATATTAAAAACTTTAGGATGTAAATTTTCTAAAACATTATTTACTCATTTCAATATTGGTAAACATCTCTTTTCACACAAAAATAATCACAATCGTGAATACATTATTTCTTTGTTTATAATTGATAACAAAAGTGTAAAAACGGTTAAATGGCCCTCCTGAACATTTTACGTTTTGTCAGTTGGTCACTTTCTCCTGTACGACTACGATATGTTAATTGGAAAGAAATAAAGTGAAATAAATAATAAAAACTCCACACCTCCATCTTCTCTCACTTCAAACATTAATTACCCACTCCTTTATCCCGCCTTTTCACCTAACCATTAATATTTCTAACTAACTAACCATCACGCCGCATCGCCGCAGGGGTAGGCAGAGAGAATAGAGCGCCACACCACTCTGTCCTTGCAAACATTCTTCGGATCTTCCACGTTCATGCATCTCCTCATACATACCCGCCGATTGTTACGACTCCTAACCTGACCACTTTCAAGTATTTGGCATACCTGATCGTGCCATGTTTTTCTCGGTCTTCCTCTGCTTCTTTTCCCGCTAACATTCGCCTCATAAATTTGTTTTACCGTTCTTTCCTCACTCATTCGTTCTACATGTCCAAACCATCTCAACACACCTTTCTTAATTTTATCGATAATGCTTATCTCAGCTTTGCATTCCTTCCTTATTTCACTATTCGCAGATCTATCATACATCGTTTTGTCACACATTCTTCTGAGAGATGGCATTTCGACTGCATTAAGTCTACTTTCATCCTTCTTTTGCCAACTCCATGTTTCACTTCCATACATTAGAGTTGGAACCAGGACTCCGTTGTGCACTGCCAGTTATGCTTCCGCTGATAGGTTTTTATTTGCTATAACTGATTAATATTTCTTATATACATATCATTTTTTAAGTGAAATGAACTGCTGACAATTTGAGTCACTCCGCTTCTGATATCTAATACAATAAAGGTTGTACTCGGACCTTTTGGCAATTCCAAATATTGATATGTCTCCCAGCTGGTCCCTCAAATGAAACATCTCCAAAATTTCAAAAGGGAAACATTCTCTCATTCAGCCGAATGTCCCGTCCCGTCTTTGGTTTAGGAAAATTTCGATGAACAAGAAAGATGCATCCACCATTTGTGGAATGAGGATGGGACATTGCAGTACGAGAGAGCACCTTGCGAAGATTGGTGTCCCCCATTTGCGAGTGTCGTTTTGAAGAGGAAGACCTTAACCATATCGCTCACTCCTTTCAAGAACGTCATAAATCAAAATACTTGATTTTTCAGGAGAACGTTTTTAAAGTTTAAAATATAATAGAATGTATTAAAAATAAATATCAAGCCACTTATTAAACTTTTTACTGTGCAACATATTATTTTAGGTAAAACCTGAAGGTTTTTTCTCCATTTGAAAATTATTTAATATATTTAATAAAATAATTGAACAATACCTTTTCTTCAAAATGCAAAAACAACACTTTTTGCCCAATAGTGAGTAAATATTAAGTTAAAAATATGCCTCTTTTGGTGGGATGTAGTACATTTTCTGGGCATTTCGAAAACATGCACAACTGAAAATTGACGATTTTTGATTTATGACGTTCTTGAAAGGAGTGAGCGATATATTCTTTGTTTGCCCAATAAATGACCAATTGCCAACATTTTTTTGAACTCTGGCCCCGCTTATTCCCCTCCTTACAGATCCATCTCATCCTGGCGAGCAGAAACCCAATTATCTACAAACTTTTAGCTATTTTTTAAAAACTTATATTTATAGGTTAATAAAAAGTCTATCCACGTTTTATAACTAAGTAATATTATTCAATTAACTTGACATTGGTAAAAGCAATATATTTTATATGAAACGCCATTATATATTTTTAAAAAAAGGTTGTACTCGCAAACGTACAATTCAGTAAGCGACCGGCTGTGCGAGGAGCCTGGCATGTCCTCTACTCACATTTTTAAAAAAGAATATGTATTGGAATATGATTTTTTTAGACAATATATTGAAAAAATATTTTTTCAACTCCTTACCTCTCAATAATTCTTTTGTTTTCACAATCGTGTATTTATTTCGAAGAAAAACTTATTTCTGTAATACAGAAACCGTATTTTACGAAAAAATTAAATCACTTTAAATATTACCAGGGTTTAAAGAAAATTCAGTTGCCGGCTTAATTGATTCGGCAGTCGCTTTGTGGTAACATCTATCCATTTTTAATTTAAGTTTTATTTTGTAAATATCACTATTTCTTGAAATCTAATGTGACGTGTTTCGATGCATTCCTCATCATTTTCAAACACCGATGCTTGAAAATGATGCGGAATGCATCGAAACACGTGTTTTAAGATAATGTCAGATTTTAAGAAATGGTGGTATTCACCAAATAAACAAATGGACCATAGACATCAACAAATAGAGCCGCCAATAATTTAGCAATGTTGCCAATATTAAAAAAAATAAGTCCATCGTTTTGTGTGACGTCATCCATTACCAACTTACGAAAACAATGTATTTATGAAGGCGAATTTCGCAAAAGAAAATGATGAATGAAAATATTAATTATATCGGCTGTTATAAACACAAAACGAGTATAATACAATTCTTTATAGGTTGGGTATGTTAAATTCCAAGGTATCCTTTATATGTTGAGTATGCCCGCTTCCGTGGTGTAATGGTCAGCGTGTTTGGCTACCGTGCTGGAGGTCCCGGGTTCGATTCCCAGGGGGGGTGAAAATAAATATTAGTGATTTTACACTGTAATATTTATTTAATATTACCCTGGACTGGTCCCTGAAGCGCAAGAGTGATCACCTTGCCTTCATGTAAGTAATGATCAAGAAAACACTGCGTCAATTCGATGCAGTGCCCTATGCACCATTGGGTGCGGGATAAGGGTTATAAGTAAAAATAATGTTAAATTTGATATTTCTCCCATCTGGTAATGATCCATGGCTTAAAAATAATGTTAAGAATACATTTATATTTATAACGGGGAGTAGGCATGTCAGAACAATGTAATTTGTTCTCAAACGAGTTTCGGAGCGACGCAAAAATGACCTCTCTGAAAATTTATTAAAATGTTGATATATGATGGAAATTTATTCCGTCATAAAAAGGCACCCTCTAAAAAGAATTTAAGGCTTTTTTATTATTTGAGCTCCTAGATGTCATTTAATATTTATTGTAAGATATCTGCCTAAGAGACGTATTTCCTTACCTGATCGTAAAATGCCTGTTCCGACAATGTGTTTCCTCGTCTTATATCCGTATCATAAAAAGATTGTGGAGGTTCATGAAATTTATTTATTTTCTCTGAAGATTAATTTGCTCTATCAACCCCCGCGCTGTAAAAATTTCCGTCGTAATAAATATAATAAAATACCTTTTTTTCTGGCAAAATTTGACATTGTCTGCAATCCCTTTAAAACAGTAAAACCTCTTGACAAATCGAATTGGACGTTTTACAATACAAATATGACGTTATATTGTATTTAAAAAAATCAAAATAGTAATGAAAATCTTGTCTGAAAACTTGAGTACACATCGCGCTCACATACTATGACAGCGCGCCGCGCAGGCTAGCCGACTTGACGGCTAACGCACTTGCTAGACATAAGAATATAAGATGTGGGCAGGTATTCACGCTGACGGTATATGTGGTACTAATATTGTCGGGTTGTGGTCCCGTGGTTAGTGTCGCGGAATAACAAGTCAGAGTTTCTCGGTTCGAATCCACTCTACCACAATTTGATACCTATTTCTAATAATGCTTAGGCTCACAGAATTAGAATGAAATTGAAATATTTGTGTAAATAACAAAAACAAAAATATTAAAAAAAAACACTATAACGTTCTAAAACGTCCAATTCGATTTGTTAAACGTTTAATTTGATTTGTAAGGCGTTCAATTTGGTTTATAAAAAGTGCAATTTAAAGTGAAATACGAATAAGTTGTTGAGCCAGGATAAATACCTTCTTCTTCTTAACGGAGATGAAGACGGAGATGAAGACGGAGATGAAGACGGAGATGGAGACGGAGATGAAGACGAAGATGAAGACGGAGATGAAGACGGAGATGAAGTCGGAGATGAAGACGAAGATGAAGACGGAGACGGAGATGAAGACGGAGATGAAGACGGAGATGAAGACGGAGATGAAGACGGAGATGAAGACGGAGATAAAGACGGAGATGAATACGGAGATAAAGACGAAGATGAAGACGGAGATGAAGATGGAGACGGAGATGGAGACGGAGATGAAGACGGAGCTGAAGACGGAGATGAAGACGGAGATGAAGATGGAGACGGAGATGAGAACTGAGATAAAGGTGGAGATGAAGACTGAGATGAATACCGAGATGAAGACGGAGATGAAGATGAAGACGGAGATGAGAACTGAGATGAAGGTGGAGATGAAGTCGGAGATGAAGACGGAGATGAAGACGGAGATGAAGTCGGAGATGAAGACGGAGATGAATACGGAGATGAAGATGGAGATGAAGATGGAGACGGAGATGAGAACTGAGATGAAGGTGGAGATGAAGACTAAGATGAATACGGAGATGAAGATGAAGACGGAGATGAAGATGAAGACTGAGATGAGAACTGAGATAAAGGTGGAGTTGAACACTGAGATGAATACGGAGATGCAGACGGGAGGAAGATGAAGACGGAGATGAGAACTGAGATGAAGGTGGAGATGAAGTCGGAGATGAAGACGGAGATGAAGATGGAGATGAAGTCGGAGATGAAGACGGAGATGAAGACGGAGATGAAGACGGAGATGAATACGGAGATGAATACGGAGATGAAGACGGAGATGAAGACGAAGATGAAGACGGAGATGAAGATGGAGACGGAGATGAGAACTGAGAAGAAGGTGGAGATGAAGACTGAGATGACTACGGAGATGAAGACGGAGACGAAGATGAAGACGGAGATGAGAACTGAGATGAAGGTGGAGATGAAGTCGGAGATGAAGACGGAGATGAATACGGAGATGAAGACGGAGATGAAGATGAAGACGGAGATGAGAACTGAGATGAAGGTGGAGATGAAGTCGGAGATGAAGACGGAGATGAAGACGGAGATGAATACGGAGATGAAGACGGAGATGAAGTCGGAGATGAAGACGAAGATGAAGACGGAGATGAAGATGGAGACGGAGATGAGAACTGAGATGAAGGTGGAGATGAAGACTAAGATGAATACGGAGATGAAGACGGAGATGAAGAGAAGACGGCGATGAGGTGGAGTTGAACACTGAGATGAATACGGAGATGCAGACGGAGATGAAGATGAAGACGGAGATGAGATCTGAGATGAAGGTGGAGATGAAGTCGGAGATGAAGATGGAGATGAAGATGGAGATGAAGTCGGAGATGAAGACGGAGATGAAGACGGAGATGAAGTGGGAGATGAAGACGAAGATGAATACGGAGATGAAGACGGAGATGAATACGAAGATGAAGACGGAGATGAAGATGGAGACGGAGATGAGAACTGAGATGAAGGTGGAGATGAAGACTAAGATGAAGACGGAGATGAAGATGGAGACGGAGATGAGAACTGAGAAGAAGGTGGAGATGAAGACTGAGATGAATACGGAGATGAAGACGGAGACGAAGATGAAGACGGAGATGAGAACTGAGATGAAGGTGGAGATGAAGACTAAGATGAAGACGGAGATGAAGATGAAGACGGAGATGAGAACTGAGATAAAGGTGGAGTTGAACACTGAGATGAATACGGAGATGCAGACGGGAGGAAGATGAAGACGGAGATGAGAACTGAGATGAAGGTGGAGATGAAGTCGGAGATGAAGACGGAGATGAAGATGGAGATGAAGTCGGAGATGAAGACGGAGATGAAGACGGAGATGAAGACGGAGATGAATACGGAGATGAATACGGAGTTGAAGACGGAGATGAAGACGAAGATGAAGACGGAGATGAAGATGGAGACGGAGATGAGAACTGAGAAGAAGGTGGAGATGAAGACTGAGATGAATACAGAGATGAAGACGGAGACGAAGATGAAGACGGAGATGAGAACTGAGATGAAGGTGGAGATGAAGTCGGAGATGAAGACGGAGATGAAGACGGAGATGAAGATGAAGACGGAGATGAGAACTGAGATGATGACGGAGATGAGAACTGAGATGAAGGTGGAGTTGAACACTGAGATGAATACGGAGATGCAGACGGAGATGAAGATGAAGACGGAGATGAGAACTGAGATGAAGTCGGAGATGAAGATGGAGAAGAAGATGAGAACTGAGATGAAGGTGGAGATGAAGACTAAGATGAATACGGAGATGAAGACGGAGATGAAGACGGAGATGAAGATGAAGACGGAGATGAGAACTGAGATGAAGGTGGAGATGAAGTCGGAGATGAAGACGGAGATGAATACGGAGATGAAGACGGAGATGAAGTTGGAGATGAAGACGGAGATGAATACGGAGATGAAGACGGAGATGAAGATGGAGACGGAGATGAGAACTGAGATGAAGGTGGAGATGAAGACTAAGATGAATACGGAGATGAAGACGGAGATGAAGACGGAGATGAAGATGAAGACGGAGATGAGAACTGAGATGAAGGTGGAGATGAAGTCGGAGATGAAGACGGAGATGAATACGGAGATGAAGGTGGAGATGAAGTTGGAGATGAAGACGGAGATGAATACGGAGATGAAGACGAAGATGAAGATGAAGACGGAGATGAGAACTTAGATGAAGGTGGAGATGAATACGGAGATGAGGAAGGAGATGAACACTGAGATGAATACGGAGATGCAGACGGAGATGAAGATGAAGACGGAGATGAGAACTGAGATGAAGGTGGAGATGAAGTCGGAGATGAAGACGGAGATGAAGATGAAGACGGAGATGAGAACTGAGATGATGACGGAGATGAGAACTGAGATGAAGGTGGAGTTGAACACTGAGATGAATACGGAGATGCAGACGGAGATGAAGATGAAGACGGAGATGAGAACTGAGATGAAGTCGGAGATGAAGATGGAGACGAAGATGAGAACTGAGATGAAGGTGGAGATGAAGACTAAGATGAATACGGAGATGAAGACGGAGATGAAGACGGAGATGAAGATGAAGACGGAGATGAGAACTGAGATGAAGGTGGAGATGAAGTCGGAGATGAAGACGGAGAAATATACGGAGATGAAGACGGCGATGAAGTCGGAGATGAAGACGGAGATGAATACGGAGATGAAGACGAAGATAAAGATGAAGACGGAGATGAGAACTTAGATGAAGGTGGAGATGAATACGGAGATGAGGACGGAGATGAACACTGAGATGAATACGGAGATGCAGACGGAGATGAAGATGAAGACGGAAATGAGAACTGAGATGAAGGTGGAGATGAAGTTGGAGATGAAGACGGAGATGAAGACGGAGATGAAGATGAAGACGGAGATGAGAACTGAGATGATGACGGAGATGAGAACTGAGATGAAGGTGGAGTTGAACACTGAGATGAATACGGAGATGCAGACGGAGATGAAGATGAAGACGGAGATGAGAACTGAGATGATGACGAAGATGAGAACTGAGATGAAGGTGGAGATGAAGACTAAGATGAATACGGAGATGAAGACGGAGATGAAGACGGAGATGAAGATGAAGACGGAGATGAGAACTGAGATGAAGGTGGAGATGAAGTCGGAGATGAAGACGGAGATGAATACGGAGATGAAGACGGAGATGAAGTCGGAGATGAAGACGGAGATGAGAACTTAGATGAAGGTGGAGATGAAGATGAAGACGGAGATGAGAACTTAGATGAAGGTGGAGATGAATACGGAGATGAGGACGGAGATGAACACTGAGATGAATACGGAGATGCAGACGGAGATGAAGATGAAGACGGAGATGAGAACTGAGATGAAGGTGGAGATGAAGACGGAGATGAAGATGAAGACGGAGATGAGAACTGAGATGAAGGTGGAGATGAAGTCGGAGATGAAGACGGAGATGAAGACGGAGATGAAGATGGAGACGGAGATGAGAACTGAGATGAAGGTGGAGATGAAGACTGAGATGAATACGGAGATGAAGACGGAGATGAAGATGAAGACGGAGATTAGAACTGAGATGAAGGTGGAGATGACGTCGGAGATGAAGACGGAGATGAAGATGGAGACGGAGATGAGAACTGAGATGAAGGTGGAGATGAAGACTGAGATGAATACGGAGATGAAGACGGAGATGAAGATGAAGACGGAGATGAAGATGAAGACGGAGATGAAGATGGAGACGGAGATGAGAACTGAGATGAATACGGAGATGAAGACGGAGATGAAGACGGAGATGAAGACGGAGATGAAGTGGGAGATCAAGACTGAGATGAATACGGAGATGAAGACGGAGATGAAAATGAAGACGGAGATGAGAACTGAGATGAAGGTGGAGATGAAGACTGAGATGAATACGGCGATGAAGAAGGAGATGAAGATGAAGACGGAGACGGAGATGAAGACCTAGATGAATACGGAGATGAAGACGGAGATGAATACGGAGATGAAGACGGAGATGAAGATGGAGACGGAGATGAGAACTGAGATGAAGGTGGAGATGAAGACTAAGATGAATACGGAGATGAAGACGGAGATGAAGACGGAGATGAAGATGAAGACGGAGATGAAGTCGGAGATGAAGTCGGAGATGAAGTCGGAGATGAAGACGGAGATGAATACGGAGATGAAGACGGAGATGAAGTCGGAGATGAAGACGGAGATGAATACGGAGATGAAGACGGAGATGAAGATGGAGACGGAGATGAGAACTGAGATGAAGGTGGAGATGCAGTTGGAGATGAAGACGGAGATGAATACGGAGATGAAGACGAAGATGAAGATGAAGACGGAGATGAGAACTTAGATGAAGGTGGAGATGAATACGGAGATGAGGACGGAGATGAACACTGAGATGAATACGGAGATGCAGACGGAGATGAAGATGAAGACGGAGATGAGAACTGAGATGAAGGTGGAGATGAAGACGGAGATGAGAACTGAGATGAAGGTGGAGATGAAGACGGAGATGAATACGGAGATGAAGACGAAGATGAAGACGGAGATGAAGATGGAGACGGAGATGAGAACTGAGATGAAGGTGGAGATGAAGTCGGAGATGAAGACGGAGATGAATACGGAGATGAGGACGGAGATGAACACTGAGATGAATACGGAGATGCAGACGGAGATGAAGACGAAGATGAAGACGGAGATGAAGATGGAGACGGAGATGAGAACTGAGATGAAGGTGGAGATGAAGACTGAGATGAATACGGAGATGAAGACGGAGATGAATACGGAGATGAAGACGGAGATGAAGACGGAGATGAAGATGAAGACGGAGATGAGAACTGATATGAAGGTGGAGATGAAGTTGGAGATGAAGACGGAGATGAATACGGAGATGAAGACGAAGATGAAGATGAAGACGGAGATGAGAACTAAGATGAAGGTGGAGATGAATACGGAGATGAGGACGGAGATGAACACTGAGATGAATACGGAGATGCAGACGGAGATGAAGATGAAGACGGAGATGAGAACTGAGATGAAGGTGGAGATGAAGTCGGAGATGAAGACGGAGATGAAGACGGAGATGAAGATGAAGACGGAGATGAGAACTGAGATGATGACGGAGATGAGAACTGAGATGAAGGTGGAGTTGAACACTGAGATGAATACGGAGATGCAGACGGAGATGAAGATGAAGACGGAGATGAGAACTGAGATGAAGGTGGAGATGAAGACGGAGATGAGAACTGAGATGAAGGTGGAGATGAAGACGGAGATGAAGATGAAGACGGAGATGAGAACTGAGATGAAGGTGGAGATGAAGTCGGAGATGAAGACGGAGATGAAGACGGAGATGAAGATGGAGACGGAGATGAGAACTGAGATGAAGGTGGAGATGAAGACTGAGATGAATACGGAGATGAAGACGGAGATGAAGATGAAGACGGAGATTAGAACTGAGATGAAGGTGGAGATGACGTCGGAGATGAAGACGGAGATGAAGATGGAGACGGAGATGAATACGGAGATGAAGACGAAGATGAAGATGAAGACGGAGATGAGAACTAAGATGAAGGTGGAGATGAATACGGAGATGAGGACGGAGATGAACACTGAGATGAATACGGAGATGCAGACGGAGATGAAGATGAAGACGGAGATGAGAACTGAGATGAAGGTGGAGATGAAGTCGGAGATGAAGACGGAGATGAAGACGGAGATGAAGATGAAGACGGAGATGAGAACTGAGATGATGACGGAGATGAGAACTGAGATGAAGGTGGAGTTGAACACTGAGATGAATACGGAGATGCAGACGGAGATGAAGATGAAGACGGAGATGAGAACTGAGATGAAGGTGGAGATGAAGTCGGAGATGAAGACGGAGATGAAGACGGAGATGAAGATGAAGACGGAGATGAGAACTGAGATGATGACGGAGATGAGAACTGAGATGAAGGTGGAGTTGAACACTGAGATGAATACGGAGATGCAGACGGAGATGAAGATGAAGACGGAGATGAGAACTTAGATGAAGGTGGAGATGAATACGGAGATGAGGACGGAGATGAACACTGAGATGAATACGGAGATGCAGACGGAGATGAAGATGAAGACGGAGATGAGAACTGAGATGAAGGTGGAGATGAAGACGGAGATGAGAACTGAGATGAAGGTGGAGATGAAGACGGAGATGAAGATGAAGACGGAGATGAGAACTGAGATGAAGGTGGAGATGAAGTCGGAGATGAAGACGGAGATGAAGACGGAGATGAAGATGGAGACGGAGATGAGAACTGAGATGAAGGTGGAGATGAAGACTGAGATGAATACGGAGATGAAAACGGAGATGAAGATGAAGACGGAGATGAAGATGAAGACGGAGATGAAGATGGAGACGGAGATGAGAACTGAGATGAATACGGAGATGAAGACGGAGATGAAGACGGAGATGAAGACGGAGATGAAGTGGGAGATCAAGACTAAGATGAATACGGAGATGAAGACGGAGATGAAAATGAAGACGGAGATGAGAACTGAGATGAAGGTGGAGATGAAGACTGAGATGAATACGGCGATGAAGAAGGAGATGAAGATGAAGACGGAGACGGAGATGAAGACGGAGATGAATACGGAGATGAAGATGGAGATGAAGATGGAGACGGAGATGAGAACTGAGATGAAGGTGGAGATGAAGACTAAGATGAATACGGAGATGAAGACGGAGATGAAGATGAAGACGGAGATGAAGTCGGAGATGAAGTCGGAGATGAAGTCGGAGATGAAGTCGGAGATGAAGACGGAGATGAATACGGAGATGAAGACGGAGATGAAGTCGGAGATGAAGTCGGAGATGAAGTCGGAGATGAAGACGGAGATGAATACGGAGATGAAGACGGAGATGAAGTCGGAGATGAAGACGGAGATGAATACGGAGATGAAGACGGAGATGAAGATGGAGACGGAGATGAGAACTGAGATGAAGGTGGAGATGAAGACTAAGATGAATACGGAGATGAAGACGGAGATGAAGACGGAGATGAAGATGAAGACGGAGATGAGAACTGAGATGAAGGTGGAGATGAAGTTGGAGATGAAGACGGAGATGAATACGGAGATGAAGACGAAGATGAAGATGAAGACGGAGATGAGAACTTAGATGAAGGTGGAGATGAATACGGAGATGAGGACGGAGATGAACACTGAGATGAATACGGAGATGCAGACGTAGATGAAGATGAAGACGGAGATGAGAACTGAGATGAAGGTGGAGATGAAGACGGAGATGAGAACTGAGATGAAGGTGGAGATGAAGACGGATATGAATACGGAGATGAAGACGAAGATGAAGACGGAGATGAAGATGGAGACGGAGATGAGAACTGAGATGAAGGTGGAGATGAAGTCGGAGATGAAGACGGAGATGAATACGGAGATGAGGACGGAGATGAACACTGAGATGAGTACGGAGTTGCAGACGGAGATGAAGACGAAGATGAAGACGGAGATGAAGATGGAGACGGAGATGAGAACTGAGATGAAGGTGGTGATGAAGACTGAGATGAATACGGAGATGAAGACGGAGATGAAGATGAAGACGGAGATTAGAACTGAGATGAAGGTGGAGATGACGTCGGAGATGAAGACGGAGATGAAGATGGAGACGGAGATGAGAACTGAGATGAAGGTGGAGATGAAGACTGAGATGAATACGGAGATGAAGACGGAGATGAAGATGAATACGGAGATGAGGACGGAGATGAACACTGAGATGAATACGGAGATGCAGACGGAGATGAAGATGAAGACGGAGATGAGAACTGAGATGAAGGTGGAGATGAAGTCGGAGATGAAGACGGAGATGAAGACGGAGATGAAGATGAAGACGGAGATGAGAACTGAGATGATGACGGAGATGAGAACTGAGATGAAGGTGGAGATGAAGTCGGAGATGAAGACGGAGATGAAGACGGAGATGAAGATGGAGACGGAGATGAGAACTGAGATGAAGGTGGAGATGAAGACTGAGATGAATACGGAGATGAACACTGAGATGAAGATGAAGACGGAGATTAGAACTGAGATGAAGGTGGAGATGACGTCGGAGATGAAGACGGAGATGAAGATGGAGACGGAGATGAGAACTGAGATGAAGGTGGAGATGAAGACTGAGATGAATACGGAGATGAAGACGGAGATGAAGATTAAGACGGAGATGAAGATGAAGACGGAGATGAAGATGGAGACGGAGATGAGAACTGAGATGAATACGGAGATGAAGACGGAGATGAAGACGGAGATGAAGACGGAGATGAAGTGGGAGATCAAGACTGAGATGAATACGGAGATGAAGACGGAGATGAAGTCGGAGATGAAGACGGAGATGAATACGGAGATGAAGACGGAGATGAAGATGGAGACGGAGATGAGAACTGAGATGAAGGTGGAGATGAAGACTAAGATGAATACGGAGATGAAGACGGAGATGAAGACGGAGATGAAGACGGAGATGAAGATGAAGACGGAGATGAGAACTGAGATGAAGGTGGAGATGAAGTTGGAGATGAAGACGGAGATGAATACGGAGATGAAGACGAAGATGAAGATGAAGACGGAGATGAGAACTTAGATGAAGGTGGAGATGAATACGGAGATGAGGACGGAGATGAACACTGAGATGAATACGGAGATGCAGACGGAGATGAAGACGAAGATGAAGACGGAGATGAAGATGGAGACGGAGATGAGAACTGAGATGAAGGTGGAGATGAAGACTGAGATGAATACGGAGATGAAGACGGAGATGAAGATGAAGACGGAGATTAGAACTGAGATGAAGGTGGAGATGACGTCGGAGATGAAGACGGAGATGAAGATGGAGACGGAGATGAGAACTGAGATGAAGGTGGAGATGAAGACTGAGATGAATACGGAGATGAAGACGGAGATGAAGATGAAGACGGAGATGAAGATGGAGACGGAGATGAGAACTGAGATGAAGGTGGAGATGAAGACTAAGATGAATACGGAGATGAAGACCTAGATGAATACGGAGATGAAGACGGAGATGAAGACGGAGATGAAGTGGGAGATCAAGACTGAGATGAATACGGAGATGAAGACGGAGATGAAAATGAAGACGGAGATGAGAACTGAGATGAAGGTGGAGATGAAGACTGAGATGAATACGGAAATGAAGACGGAGATGAAGATGAAGACGGAGACGGAGATGAAGACCTAGATGAATACGGAGATGAAGACGGAGATGAAGACGGAGATGAAGACGGAGATGAAGATGGAGACGGAGATGAGAACTGAGATGAAGGTGGAGATGAAGACTGAGATGAATGCGGAGATGAAGACGGAGATGAAGATGAAGACGGAGATGAGAACTGAGATGAAGGTGGAGATGAAGTCGGAGATGAATACGGAGATGAAGACGGAGATGAAGACGGAGATGAAGACGGAGATGAAGACGGAGATGAAGATGAAGACGGAGATGAGAACTGAGATGAAGGTGGAGATGAAGTCGGAGATGAATACGGAGATGAATACGGAGATGAAGACGGAGATGAAGTCGGAGATGAATACGGAGATGAAGACGGAGATGAAGACGGAGATGAAGATGGAGATGAAGACGGAGATGAAGACGGAGATGAATACGGAGATGAAGACGGAGATGAAGACGGAGATGAAGACGGAGATGAAGACGGAGATGAAGACGAAGATGAAGACGGAGTTGAAGATGGAGACGGAGATGAGAACTGAGATGAAGGTGGAGATGAAGACTGAGATGAATACGGAGATGAAGACGGAGATGAAGATGAAGACGGAGATGAGAACTGATATGAAGGTGGAGATGAAGTCGGAGATGAAGACGGAGATGAATACGGAGATGAATACGGAGATGAATACGGAGATGAAGACGAAGATGAAGACGGAGATGAAGATGGAGACGGAGATGAAGATGGAGACGGAGATGAGAACTGAGATGAAGGTGGAGATGAAGACTGAGATGAATACGGAGATGAAGACGGAGATGAAGATGAAGACGGAGTTGAGAACTGAGATGAAGGTGGAGTTGAACACTGAGATGAATACGGAGATGCAGACGGAGATGAAGATGAAGACGGAGATGAGAACTGAGATGATGGTGGAGACGGAGATGAGAACTGAGATGAAGGTGGAGATGAAGACTGAGATGAATACGGAGATGAAGACTGAGATGAATACGGAGATGAAGACGGAGATGAAGATGAAGACGGAGATGAGAACTGAGATGAAGGTGGAGATGAAGACGGAGATGAAAACGGAGATGAAGACGAAGATGAAGACGGAGATGAAGATGGATACGGAGATGGAGACGAAGATGAAGACGGAGATGAAGACGGAGATGAAGACGGAGATGAAGACGGAGATGAAGATGAAGACAGAGATGAGAACTGAGATGAAGACTGAGATGAGAACTGAGATGAAGGTGGAGTTGAACACTGAGATGAATACGGAGATGCAGACGGAGATGAAGATGAAGACGGAGATGAGAACTGAGTTGAAGGTGGAGATGAAGTCGGAGATGAAGACGGAGATGAATACGGAGATGAAGACGAAGATGAAGACGGAGATGAAGATGGAGACGGAGATGAGAACTGAGATGAAGGTGGAGATGAAGTCTGAGATGAATACGGAGATGAAGACGGAGATGAAGATGAAGACTGAGATGAGGGTGGAGATGAAGTCGGAGATGAAGACGGAGATGAATACGGAGATGAAGACGGAGATGAATATGGAGACGGAGATGAGAACTGAGATGAAGACTGAGATGAATACGGAGATGAAGACGGAGATGAAGACGACGACGGAGATGAGAACTGAGATGAAGGTGGAGATGAAGACAGAGATGAAGTCGGAGACGAAGTCGGAGATTAAGTCGGAGATGAAGACGGAGATGAAGACGGAGATGAAGTCGGAGATGAAGACGGAGATGAATACGGAGATGAAGACGGAGATGAAGATGAAGTCGGAGATGAAGACGGAGATGAAATCGGAGGTGAAGACTTAGATGAATACGGAGATAAAGACGGAGATGAATACGGAGATGAAGACGAAGATGAAGACGGAGATGAAGATGGATACGGAGATGGAGACGGAGATGAAGATGGATACGGAGATGGAGACGGAGATGAAGACGGAGATGAAGACGGAGATGAAGATGGAGATGAAGATGAAGACGGAGATGAATACGGAGATGAAGATGAAGACGGAGATTAGAACTGAGATGAAGGTGGAGATGACGTCGGAGATGAAGACGGAGATGAAGATGGAGACGGAGATGAGAACTGAGATGAAGGTGGAGATGAAGACTGAGATGAATACGGAGATGAAGACGGAGATGAAGATGAATACGGAGATGAGGACGGAGATGAACACTGAGATGAATACGGAGATGCAGACGGAGATGAAGATGAAGACGGAGATGAGAACTGAGATGAAGGTGGAGATGAAGTCGGAGATGAAGACGGAGATGAAGACGGAGATGAAGATGAAGACGGAGATGAGAACTGAGATGATGACGGAGATGAGAACTGAGATGAAGGTGGAGTTGAACACTGAGATTAATACGGAGATGCAGACGGAGATGAAGATGAAGACGGAGATGAGAACTTAGATGAAGGTGGAGATGAATACGGAGATGAGGACGGAGATGAACACTGAGATGAATACGGAGATGCAGACGGAGATGAAGATGAAGACGGAGATGAGAACTGAGATGAAGGTGGAGATGAAGTCGGAGATGAAGACGGAGATGAAGACGGAGATGAAGATGAAGACGGAGATGAGAACTGAGATGATGACGGAGATGAGAACTGAGATGAAGGTGGAGTTGAACACTGAGATTAATACGGAGATGCAGACGGAGATGAAGATGAAGACGGAGATGAGAACTGAGATGAAGGTGGAGATGAAGACGGAGATGAGAACTGAGATGAAGGTGGAGATGAAGACGGAGATGAAGATGAAGACGGAGATGAGAACTGAGATGAAGGTGGAGATGAAGTCGGAGATGAAGACGGAGATGAAGACGGAGATGAAGATGGAGACGGAGATGAGAACTGAGATGAAGGTGGAGATGAAGACTGAGATGAATACGGAGATGAAGACGGAGATGAAGATGAAGACGGAGATTAGAACTGAGATGAAGGTGGAGATGACGTCGGAGATGAAGACGGAGATGAAGATGGAGACGGAGATGAGAACTGAGATGAAGGTGGAGATGAAGACTGAGATGAATACGGAGATGAAGACGGAGATGAAGATTAAGACGGAGATGAAGATGAAGACGGAGATGAAGATGGAGACGGAGATGAGAACTGAGATGAATACGGAGATGAAGACGGAGATGAAGACGGAGATGAAGACGGAGATGAAGTGGGAGATCAAGACTGAGATGAATACGGAGATGAAGACGGAGATGAAAATGAAGACGGAGATGAGAACTGAGATGAAGGTGGAGATGAAGACTGAGATGAATACGGCGATGAAGAAGGAGATGAAGATGGAGACGGAGATGAGAACTGAGATGAAGGTGGAGATGAAGACTAAGATGAATACGGAGATGAAGACGGAGATGAAGACGGAGATGAAGACGGAGACGGAGATGAAGACCTAGATGAATACGGAGATGAAGACGGAGACGGAGATGAAGACCTAGATGAATACGGAGATGAAGACGGAGATGAATACGGAGACGGAGATGAGAACTGAGATGAAGGTGGAGATGAAGACTAAGATGAATACGGAGATGAAGACGGAGATGAAGACGGAGATGAAGACGGAGATGAAGATGAAGACGGAGATGAAGTCGGAGATGAAGTCGGAGATGAAGTCGGAGATGAAGTCGGAGATGAAGACGGAGATGAATACGGAGATGAAGACGGAGATGAAGTCGGAGATGAAGACGGAGATGAATACGGAGATGAAGACGGAGATGAAGATGGAGACGGAGATGAGAACTGAGATGAAGGTGGAGATGAAGACTAAGAAGAATACGGAGATGAAGACGGAGATGAAGACGGAGATGAAGATGAAGACGGAGATGAGAACTGAGATGAAGGTGGAGATGAAGTTGGAGATGAAGACGGAGATGAATACGGAGATGAAGATGAAGACGGAGATGAGAACTTAGATGAAGGTGGAGATGAATACGGAGATGAGGACGGAGATGAACACTGAGATGAATACGGAGATGCAGACGGAGATGAAGATGAAGACGGAGATGAGAACTGAGATGAAGGTGGAGATGAAGACGGAGATGAGAACTGAGATGAAGGTGGAGATGAAGACGGAGATGAATACGGAGATGAAGACGAAGATGAAGACGGAGATGAAGATGGAGACGGAGATGAGAACTGAGATGAAGGTGGAGATGAAGTCGGAGATGAAGACGGAGATGAATACGGAGATGAGGACGGAGATGAACACTGAGATGAATACGGAGATGCAGACGGAGATGAAGACGAAGATGAAGACGGAGATGAAGATGGAGACGGAGATGAGAACTGAGATGAAGGTGGAGATGAAGACTGAGATGAATACGGAGATGAAGACGGAGATGAAGATGAAGACGGAGATTAGAACTGAGATGAAGGTGGAGATGACGTCGGAGATGAAGACGGAGATGAAGATGGAGACGGAGATGAGAACTGAGATGAAGGTGGAGATGAAGACTGAGATGAATACGGAGATGAAGACGGAGATGAAGATGAAGACGGAGATGAAGATGGAGACGGAGATGAGAACTGAGATGAAGGTGGAGATGAAGACTAAGATGAATACGGAGATGAAGACCTAGATGAATACGGAGATGAAGACGGAGATGAAGACGGAGATGAAGACGGAGATGAAGTGGGAGATCAAGACTGAGATGAATACGGAGATGAAGACGGAGATGAAAATGAAGACGGAGATGAGAACTGAGATGAAGGTGGAGATGAAGACTGAGATGAATACGGAGATGAAGACGGAGATGAAGATGAAGACGGAGACGGAGATGAAGACCTAGATGAATACGGAGATGAAGACGGAGATGAAGACGGAGATGAAGACGGAGATGAAGATGGAGACGGAGATGAGAACTGAGATGAAGGTGGAGATGAAGACTGAGATGAATGCGGAGATGAAGACGGAGATGAAGATGAAGACGGAGATGAGAACTGAGATGAAGGTGGAGATGAAGTCGGAGATGAATACGGAGATGAAGACGGAGATGAAGACGGAGATGAGAACTGAGATGAAGGTGGAGATGAAGTCGGAGATGAATACGGAGATGAAGACGGAGATGAAGACGGAGATGAAGACGGAGATGAAGACGGAGATGAATACGGAGATGAAGACGGAGATGAAGACGGAGATGAAGACGGAGATGAAGATGAAGACGGAGATGAGAACTGAGATGAAGGTGGAGATGAAGTCGGAGATGAATACGGAGATGAATACGGAGATGAAGACGAAGATGAAGTCGGAGATGAATACGGAGATGAAGACGGAGATGAAGACGGAGATGAAGATGGAGATGAAGACGGAGATGAAGACGGAGATGAATACGGAGATGAAGACGGAGATGAAGACGGAGATGAAGACGGAGATGAAGACGGAGATGAAGACTAAGATGAAGACGGAGTTGAAGATGGAGACGGAGATGAGAACTGAGATGAAGGTGGAGATGAAGACTGAGATGAATACGGAGATGAAGACGGAGATGAAGATGAAGACGGAGATGAGAACTGAGATGAAGGTGGAGATGAAGTCGGAGATGAAGACGGAGATGAATACGGAGATGAATACGGAGATGAATACGGAGATGAAGACGAAGATGAAGACGGAGATGAAGATGGAGACGGAGATGAAGATGGAGACGGAGATGAGAACTGAGATGAAGGTGGAGATGAAGACTGAGATGAATACGGAGATGAAGACGGAGATGAAGATGAAGACGGAGTTGAGAACTGAGATGAAGGTGGAGTTGAACACTGAGATGAATACGGAGATGCAGACGGAGATGAAGATGAAGACGGAGATGAGAACTGAGATGATGGTGGAGACGGAGATGAGAACTGAGATGAAGGTGGAGATGAAGACTGAGATGAATACGGAGATGAAGACGGAGATGAAGATGAAGACGGAGATGAGAACTGAGATGAAGGTGGAGATGAAGACGGAGATGAATACGGAGATGAAGACGAAGATGAAGACGGAGATGAAGATGGATACAGAGATGGAGACGAAGATGAAGACGGAGATGAAGACGGAGATGAAGACGGAGATGAAGATGAAGACAGAGATGAGAACTGAGATGAAGACTGAGATGAGAACTGAGATGAAGGTGGAGTTGAACACTGAGATGAATACGGAGATGCAGACGGAGATGAAGATGAAGACGGAGATGAGAACTGAGTTGAAGGTGGAGATGAAGTCGGAGATGAAGACGGAGATGAATACGGAGATGAAGACGAAGATGAAGACGGAGATGAAGATGGAGACGGAGATGAGAACTGAGATGGAGGTGGAGATGAAGTCTGAGATGAATACGGAGATGAAGACGGAGATGAAGATGAAGACTGAGATGAGGGTGGAGATGAAGTCGGAGATGAAGACGGAGATGAATAC
This sequence comes from Brachycentrus maculatus, assembly GCF_059751285.1. NCBI lineage: Eukaryota > Metazoa > Arthropoda > Insecta > Trichoptera > Brachycentridae > Brachycentrus > Brachycentrus maculatus. The sequence continues at coordinate 530,098 of NW_028280900.1, read as the reverse complement.
GGAGATGAAGACGGAGATGAATATGGAGACGGAGATGAGAACTGAGATGAAGGTGGAGATGAAGACTGAGATGAATACGGAGATGAAGACGGAGATGAAGATGAAGACGGAGATGAGAACTGAGATGAAGGTGGAGATGAATTCGGAGATGAAGACGGAGATGAATACGGGGATGAATACGGAGATGAAGACGGAGATGAAGTCGGAGATGAAGGCGGAGATGAAGACGGAGATGAAGACGGAGATAAAGACGGAGATGAATACGGAGATGAAGACGAAGATGAAGACGGTGATGAAGATGGAGACGGAGATGAGAACTGAGATGAAGACTGAGATGAATACGGAGATGAAGACGGAGATGAAGACGACGATGGAGATGAGAACTGAGATGAAGGTGGAGATGAAGACAGAGATGAAGTCGGAGACGAAGTCGGAGATTAAGTCGGAGATGAAGACGGAGATGAAGACGGAGATGAAGTCGGAGATGAAGACGGAGATGAATACGGAGATGAAGACGGAGATGAAGATGAAGTCGGAGATGAAGACGGAGATGAAATCGGAGGTGAAGACTTAGATGAATACGGAGATAAAGACGGAGATGAATACGGAGATGAAGACGAAGATGAAGACGGAGATGAAGATGGATACGGAGATGGAGACGGAGATGAAGATGGATACGGATATGGAGACGGAGATGAAGACGGAGATGAAGACGGAGATGAAGATGGAGATGAAGATGAAGACGGAGATGAATACGGAGATGAAGACGGAGATGAAGATGAAGACTGAGATGAGGGTGGAGATGAAGTCGGAGATGAAGACGGAGATGAATACGGAGATGAAGACGGAGATGAATATGGAGACGGAGATGAGAACTGAGATGAAGGTGGAGATGAAGACTGAGATGAATACGGAGATGAAGACGGAGATGAAGATGAAGACGGAGATGAGAACTGAGATGAAGGTGGAGATGAATTCGGAGATGAAGACGGAGATGAATACGGGGATGAATACGGAGATGAAGACGGAGATGAAGTCGGAGATGAAGGCGGAGATGAAGACGGAGATGAAGACGGAGATAAAGACGGAGATGAATACGGAGATGAAGACGAAGATGAAGACGGTGATGAAGATGGAGACGGAGATGAGAACTGAGATGAAGACTGAGATGAATACGGAGATGAAGACGGAGATGAAGACGACGACGGAGATGAGAACTGAGATGAAGGTGGAGATGAAGACAGAGATGAAGTCGGAGACGAAGTCGGAGATTAAGTCGGAGATGAAGACGGAGATGAAGACGGAGATGAAGTCGGAGATGAAGACGGAGATGAATACGGAGATGAAGACGGAGATGAAGATGAAGTCGGAGATGAAGACGGAGATGAAATCGGAGGTGAAGACTTAGATGAATACGGAGATAAAGACGGAGATGAATACGGAGATGAAGACGAAGATGAAGACGGAGATGAAGATGGATACGGAGATGGAGACGGAGATGAAGATGGATACGGATATGGAGACGGAGATGAAGACGGAGATGAAGACGGAGATGAAGATGGAGATGAAGATGAAGACGGAGATGAATACGGAGATGAAGACGGAGATGAAGACGGAGATGAAGTCGGAGATGAAGACGGAGTTGAATACGGAGATGAAGACGAAGATGAAGACGGAGATGAAGATGTAGACGGAGATAAGAACTGAGATGAAGGTGGAGATGAAGACTCATATGAATACGGAGATGAAGACGGAGATGAAGATGAAGACGGAGATGAGAACTGAGATGAAGGTGGAGATAAAGTCGGAGATGAAGACGGAGATGAATACGGAGATGAATACGGAGATGAAGACGGAGATGAAGACGGAGATGAAGTCGGAGATGAAAACGAGGATGAAGACGGAGATTAAATGAAGATGAAGACAAAGATGAAATGAATATGAAGACTGATATGGACTTCATCTCGTTAAAAAAAGTTTAATTGTGACGGTTGTTTAAATATGTTATTTCAAGAAGAAGGTTCGTGCAATATTTTACATGTTTTTTTTTTCTTTTATTTCATAGGTTTACTATATTATGGGGGTGCTACGCAGTACGTGAAATTGTGTTATTATTTTGTCTTTCTTTTTATTTATACAAACTTTTAACTTATCTTTTATCATCCTGAATAAACGATTTTTATCCCAAAATGTAGGCATATCGCTCACTCCGTTCAAGAGCGTCTTAAATAAAAAAAACTTCATTTTTCAGTAGAACGTTTTTAAAGGTTAAAATTATAATCCAATGTAATCAAACTAAATATCAAGCCACTTTTACTGTGCAACAGATCTTTTAAAGTAGGATTTTTCTCCATTTGAAAATATTTAGTATCTATATTTATAAAAATAATTTAACAATACCTTTTCTTTAGAATGCAAAAAACATCACTTTCTGCCCTGTAGCGGGTAAAATGTGCTTCTTTTGCTGGGATATAGTACATTTACTGGGCATTCCGAAAACATGCACAACTGAAAATTACCGACTTTTGATTTATGACGTTTTGAAAACAAAAGAATTAAGAATCATGAAAATTTGCTGCGTCCATGGGATAAAAGAATTCTGCGAAACCAAAATTTCCGGCAGTCCATTCTATCGATTATAATATTGGGTTGATGCAAAAGTTTTGACCGTTTTTTACATATAATTTTTTTAATTTTTTTTTAATATGTATTATTTATTTAATAAATTACATAATTTCCATCAGTTCTTATAACCTTCTCCCATCTTTCTATCAGCTTATTAATACCAGCAGTAAAAAATTCCGTGGATTTTGATGCGAAAAATGAAGTAAGGGATGTTTTTACCTGCTCTATTGTATAATTTTTTTCGTCATTTAATTTTTTTTGCAGTGATCGGAATAAATGAAAATCAGAAAGTGCAAAATCTAGAAAATACGGTGGATGCTTGATAACATTCCAATTTAACTCATTTAGCTTGTGTTGGATCATCATAGCCACATGTGGTCGCGCGTTGTCGTGATGAAACACTACCCCTTTTCTTTTTACCAATTCCGGTCTATCCTTTTGAAGGTCCATGTTCAATTTGGATAATTACTGACAATATCGTTCTGCTGTACTTGTCTGATCGTGTTCCAAGAGTTCAAAACACACAATACCCTTATCATCCCACCAAACACAAAGTTTAACTTTTTTTTTTGGGTTTCGGCCTTCGAAGTTGTTAATGGGGCTTCTCCAGGTATAGCCCACTGTCTTTTTCTTGTCACGTTGTTGTACACGACCCACTTCTCATCTCCCGTCACCAAACGATGCGAAAAAGGTTCATGTTTTTGTCTCGCACTCAAATCAACGCACGTCGAAACACGATCCAATAAATTGGCAGCCGACAATTGATGAGGTATCCAAACGTCGTACCGCGAAACCATTTCCATACGCTTCAAATGTCTTAATACGGTTGTTTGATTGGCTCCCATCATTGACACAATCTCCCTGATGATTAGACGTGGATTGGAGTCAATTATGACTTTTAACTTGTCATCATCAGACTTCAATGGCCGCCCGGTACGTGGTTTATCAATGAGTGAAAAATCTCCAGATCGGAATTTTGTAAACCATCTTCGTACCTGTCGAACTTTGATGACATCTGCTCCATACACTTCACAAATGTTTTTGGTTGCCACACTCGCGGTATTGTCTTTACGGAATTCATAAAGTAAACAATGACGTAAATGCACTTTATCGAGCGACATTTTGAAAAAATACAAGGGGTCATAACTGTACTCTGGCTAGGCCAAAACTGAATAGAAAGTAGAGGAAAAGCATCCTTTATACAATGGAATCATAAAAAAAAAGATATTTTTCATAAATTAAGAAAAAAAAATTTTTTTACCTGGGATCATAAAAAACGGTCATTACTTTTGCATCAACCCAATATATGGTCAAGTATTATTTAAATACAGTAAATACATCATCATTTAATAAATCAAATAAAGTCAATCAATAAAATAGGGAATTGTAATGAAATACCTAATTCCTAAACATCTCCAACATTATTTCTGATGATACAGACTTCTTAATGCGTGGTAATTTTCTTATAGATCTTAACGGGTCAGAGCTGAGAAGAAGTTTGTTTAAAAGATCGGCTTTAGGTTTTTTAAAAAAAAAATCGATTCATCGACGGTCGTTCAAACGACGGTCGTTAATCGACGGTCGCTAAATTTACCGTCGCTATATCGACAGCGATATATCGACCGTCGCTTTATCGACCGTCTCTAAATCCACTGTCGATAAATCGACCGTCTATATATCAATCGTCGCTAAATCGACCGTCACATTATCAACCATCGCTTAATCGACCGTCGATATATCGACTGTCGATATATCGACCGTCGCTAAATCGACCATCGCATAATGGACCGTCGCTTAATCGACCGTCAGTTAATCGACCGTTGCTAAGTTGACCATCGATATATAGACCCTCGCTAAATTGACCCTCGCTAAATCGACCGTTGCTATATCTTTTTCATCTTTGATGAGATTTCAAAAAATTATATGAAAAATATCTCCTATAATCGGTCCCATAATCCTACGTATTCCTTCAAAGATCGTTTCACCAATAGATTTTTTATTTTTATTTATTTCTTAAGTTAGCTTATATTAAAACTAATATAAACTATTATATACATTTACATCATCTTTATATATTTACATTTCCTTACAGTAACTTAGACATTTATTTTTAAATTCTTTCAGACACTTTTCATTCTTCATACATTCAGGCATCTCATAATACATTTTTAAACCCTTATACATCAAGCAATTTTGCGACTCAGCTCTTTTCAATAATGGTAGTCTTATTTTATCCTTTTGTCTAGTAGCATATTCATGACAATTTTTGTTTAAGACAACTTTATCCTTAAAATATTTTGGTAATTTATCGTGAAAAAATTTATGTATAAATATCAACATATTAAATTTAAGTCTTCTTCTTACAGATAACCATTTTAGTTCATCTCTCATTTTTTTACATTGCTATATTTATTTTTCTTAAGAACTATTCTCATCGCTTTATTTTGTATAATTTCTAGTTTATTTAAATTTCCTTCGTTTGCTAAAAATAATATTGTTGAGCAGTAATCTATATGTGGAAGAATGATTGTTTTGTAAATTAGTTCTGCAGTATCTTTATTTAATTTATTCCTTAATCTACTAAAGAATTTTTTTTTTTTTGATATTTTTTTATTAACGTGTTCAAAATTTGCATTTAATGTCAATTTTGAATCTAGAATTATGCCCAAATATTTCATTTCATCAACCTTTTCTATGGTTTCATTATCAATAAATACAATATATTCATCCTTGGGTTTGGCTTTCTTCTTCCTAACTCCATGTATTTTGTTTTTCCAACATTAAGCTTAAGTTTATTAATTTTGAGCCACTCGGATATTCTGTTTAAGTCCTCGTTTAATTTTTGTAAAGTCTCTGTATAATTTTCTCCCTCTATATATATTAATGTATGTATAGATGTCACTAGAGAAAATTCTAGTGATTCTTGCAGAATATTTCAAAATTAGATCATATGTATATGGAACTACCAAGAATTTGAGTTGTGTGATTGTCAATCATGGATATAATTGGTAAATGTTACACGTGTGTAAACCAGCCTTTGACAAAGTACCACGTGGTGTTTTCGTACAGTTTCTACGCGGATATCATTTGGTGCTACGAGCGGCAAAATGATAATAAAACACAAGTCAAAAGTTTATATAAAAAAAATAAAGACGAAATAATGACACAATTTTACGTACTGCGTAGCACCCATATAGTCAACCTTTGAAATAAAAGAAAAAAATGTGTGTATAATATTGTACTGACCTTCTTCTTGAAATTACATATTTAAACAACCGTCACAATTAAACTTTTTATAGGAAACGATCAATTGACCGCAGAGTGAGTGATTACCGCTCGGATAGCGCTAATGAGAGCTAATGCGATATGGTCATTTTGGATGCCAAAATGCGAATTAATAATTTCAAAATCCTGGATTTCTTTTATACCCTCAGGTAGTATGGCTAATGATTATTACTTGGTAGTATGAGGTCATAATTCAGACATCAATGTTTGTAGCTTATGACCTATTACCGGCCCACTGTGCTATGCTGCGTTTATATAAATCATGTATCAAATTTTGATTTTTTAACACTTTTTTAATGTGCCACTTCACGTTTAAGGTTTGCAATCGTCATGGCAATTTTAATTTGTCTGCAACTCGGCTGTCCAAACTTAAAACACAGTAAGGGACATTTTTTTGTGGTACGTTTTTTTTCGCATTTTTGGACTAAATGGAATTTACTTAGTCCAAAAACGTAGGTACTGTGTTTTGAGTTTGGACAGCCGAACTGCTCTTAATAGCGTCTTAGTGCTATTATGGAATCACTGTCACGTTAAGCCAGCTTCTACCTATACTGCGTTTACATGAATCATGGATTTAAATTTTTGGTTTCTAAGCACTTTTTCTTATTTTGTCATTGCATTGAAGGTGGAAATTCATCAATATAAGAAAATATCACCATGGGAATTTTTACATGTTTATCTCGACGCTATCAGGACTGATGTCACTAACATTGTAAGTCGATATTTATATCTTGGAGTGTCCCTCGTTTCGTACAATTTTTATTTACTTGAGCTTTTATATTTCACCTTTACACTTTTCCTCCTTCCCGCTTCTCTTCCAGGTATTTTGACAAACGTGGCAATTTGTAATAGGAACATTACAAGTACTTACTTGTTTTGCAATACTCGTATATATGCATAACTTGATGTAACGTTCTTTTAAATTCCCATATAAAATACCGATATGCCCAGTTTTGTAGTGGTAAAGACCATTAACAGTCCAGCCATTCAAATAATAGAAAGATTAAATTTCCAACCACCAAATCGTGGGGAGCTTCGCTGTCCATTAATCACAATCTATTTTGCATATATCTGGAGTAGAGTCGAGCCGAGGCAGGGCGAGTCGCGACTCGTCGCCTGGCACGATTTAAAGTCCGAAGTCGTTTCGAAAGGCTTCCTGAAAACCTCTCAAAACCGGGAACGAGTTCGGCACTCTTATTAATCTCCTTAATTATACTTACACGCGACAATCCGCGCGCGAGGGTGGGCCGGGCGAGGAGGGAGGCTGGACCATGCTATAAAATTAATTTGTATAAATTATCGCGACGTTCGGCACATTTCTCGAGAACACTCGGGCCTTTGAAATTTCCGAAAGGGTTGAATCCCCTAATGAGATTTCTTCCAGCGGCTCTTGACGCCTGTCGAAATTCGGACGTAAACATTATATTCATTCCTTGTAAATGAAACGGAGATTTGGCTTGAATTTAAATCGGCCGCGCCGGTGTCATTATTCCTCAGAGTCGGTCGTAAACGCTGAATAAAATATTAGCTTTTAAAACTTATTTATTTATGGAAAATTTACAGAAATATATACATATAAACGAGTATACTCGTATACTTGGCCTGTTCAATCAATACCAGACAAGTCTACGTCTTTATTTAGAAGTTACTTTGAAGGGACCCAGACGTGTAACTTCTAAATATAGTACATTATGTTTTATAACGTCAGTCTACGTATTAATTGAACAGCCCTCGTATATATATATATCAAATTTTTTATTGATATCTCAACAAAGATAAAGATTTAAAAAATGGGAATATGGACCTTAGAGGGATTACGACCTGTGATTGGCTGGTTTTGGTATACACTATATAACATTCACCATTCTTTCCATGATTAACCACCACATTACTCAAATTCCGGAGAGTTGTATTCATGTTTCCAATGGAAAGATCAATCGCATTTTTTTAGTAAAATTTCATACACAACATCTATAGTTAAAATTTAGCTGCATTAATCAATCAGCTGGTTTTGTTTGTAGATGGGAGGATATGCATTTATTATATACCTTGTTAATCATGTACAAGGTTTATATGTAATAAAATACCTAGGTACCTACCTATACATTTTATTAAGTACTTACAAATAGTACCTACATAAAACAGTTCTACCACCAGATGTCGCATGCGTCGCACTGAATAAAACAAAAGACATCAGATATAAAAAATATAATATTGTTAACTGTCAGAATCAGATTTGTAGATAGAAAATTATTGTAAAGATTAATTAAGAATAAACTTTTATTGTCGTTTCTCTAATTACAAAGCAGCACATTGTTTATTATTATTATTATACACCCACTTTACATATTATTTACACCCAATTTACGAAGGAAAATATTACCACGATATATATATATATACAATATATATATATCATTAAGTGGATTTTTGTCTCTTCTAACAAAAAAAAGTTTGAGTTCTGCTCAATAAAAAAGCTTCTTCATCTCACAAATAGATGTCTCTAGTGAAAATTCTAGTGATTGAAATACAATGATTCGAAATTGGATTATAATAAAAAACTTCCAAGAATTTTAGTAGTGTGGTTGTCAAATAATTGGTAGAATTGGTGAACGTTACACGTGTGTAAAGTGATCACTTAAACCAGTCTATGACGGCCGTCAGCCCCGTAAATGTCCAGACTTCCATATTCTTCTTCATCTTTGATGAGATGTCAAAAATAATAATCTAAAAATTAGTAGTCAAACGTGATTTAAGAGTACAATAAATAAAATGAAAAATTAATGAAAAAAAAAATTTGCACTTGCTATTTTGAATACAATTTAGTACAGGGTAGGCCAGGAAAAGTTGCGCCCCGCGGGTCGCATGTGTCCGCGTATTTCCGCGATCCTCCACTTATTTCGGAAGATATTAGCGGCAAGGGATAATACCCACCCTCCTCACAGTAAAATTTCAAAATCCGCGATGACAGCCTATTTTTAGGTAGAATGTTTCAAGTACACTTTATATATTTAACAGTATTTGGGACGATAATGTATCACGGTTTAAATGTACAAACGTTAAAGGGCCTGGAATGGGCTAATCTATCCATTATTAAATTGTGAAATTATATTTAATAATGCACGAAAATAATACTGAAAGTTCCTGAACTGACTGCTTTCAAGTATTTGATACATCGCTAACTCCTTTCAACAACGTCAGCTATATCAACTATATAAAAAATCGTCAATTTTCAATTGTGCATGTTTTCAGAATGCCCAGAAAATGTAGGAGCGGCATATTTTTAACTTAATATTACCCGCTACAGGGCAGAAAGTGTTGTTTTTGCATTTTGAAGAAAAGTTATTGTTTAATTATTATTTTTAAAATATAGGTAAGGACTTAATATTTTTCAAATGGAGAAAAAATATTCAGGTTTTACCTTAAAAGATCTGTTGCACAGTAAAAAGTTCAATAAGTGGCTTGATATTTATTTTTAAAACATTTTATTATATTTTTAAACATTAAATACGATCTTCTCAAAAATCAAGTTTTCTGATACATGACGTTGTGGAAAGGAGTGAGCGATATGTACTTTATCATTCTAAGTTTTCCTCTGCTCCTATTTTCAACTACATTTGCTTCATAAACTTGTTTTATCGTTCTTTCCTCACTCATTCGTTCCACATGTCCAAACCGTTTCAATACAACATTCTCAATTTTATCGTTAAGTGTGGTTAAATCGTAGAATGCTACGCATTCTCAACACACCATTCTTAAATTTATCGAAAGTGCTTACCTCAGCTTTGTATTCTTTCCTTATTTCGCCATTCGAACATCTATTTTACATCGTTTTTCCGCACGTTCATCTGAGGGATCGCATTTCGACAGCATTCATTCTACTTTCATCCTTCTTGTGCCAATTCAATGCTTCACTTCCATATATTGGGGTTGGAACCACGACTCTGATGCCAAACATACCAAGGATTCAATTTTCGCATCTATTTTTTTTAAATCTATGTTTAAAGGAGAGGGTTTCGCATAAAATACCGGAGTGGCGAGGGAGGTGTCATTTGTTGCTGCAGACCAATCCACAGGATTGAGACCACAGAAGAAGAAAAAGAAGCGCAGAAGAAAATGATACAGATGTCCCACCGCAATGCCAGATCTGATACAGAAGTATCTAGGCTTCCTGACAGATCTGCTCTTGCTAAGAAATTAAAAAAAAAACGTTGCGAAATTTATTGAAAATGTGAGACAATATAAAACTGTATCCCGATTTTACTGTGAATTTACATTTAAAAGCTTTCAATAAACCTGTCACTGCCAATCTAAATAAATGCAAGTTTGTAAATCCGTCACCAAATTTTCCAGAAGTACCCCGGTGCAGGCAGTGAAAGGGAGTAGTATTTAGTTCAATTAGTCAGCTAGATCCGACTCCGACCCGACGCTGGCCGGTACACAGACGCCCACAACCCCGACCAGCACAGCAAACAGACACGGAACAGTGCAAAGACATTTATTATTATTATTTTAAAACACTAACTTTTAGATATCTGAAGCGTAAGACTGATGGCCTTCTCTCAGTGACTTATCGCCGCCAAGATAACATTGCATAAATCCACCACATTAACCTTTACGCCATTAGGTCTGGATAAGAAGGAATGGAGAAGAATTATACATTAATTCGTAATTAATGGTTGTAATATGTGTAGGTAGTATTTCGCCCATTCACCAAAGTAGGGGTTGCTTCCCTTGACCGAATCTTTCCCTCGATTTCTCTATTAAATTCCCGCCATTAGCCCCACCTCCCACTCCCTACCCCCCACCCCTGGTGTCACCCCGCTAGTGTTTTTCTTTGTCCTCGATCTTTCAATTTTAATACAAAAAGTCCAGAAAACCACGCCGTTTGGATGAATGCGTCCATTGTCAAACGGCATTGAGGAAATTTCTAGTTTAGCGGGGAATCGAAATAAATAATTGTGAGGGAGAACGGAAATTTCTTTCATTTATTCAAACTCAACTGCTATTTTTTTTAATGTTATCAGTTAAACCCTTATCCGCACCCAATGGTGCATAGGGCACTGCATATCATATAAACGCAGTGTTATTTTGATCGTTAACACATGAAGGAAAGGTGATCAGCTTTCCACTTCAGATACCAGTCCAGGGTAATATTGAATAAATATTAGAGTGAAAATATCACTTATATTTATTTGACCCCCCTGGGAATCGAACCCGGGACATCCAGAACGGTAGCCGAGCGTGCTGACCATTACACTATGGAGGCGGATTAAACTTTATTTTAATAAATATTTAATTTACTACATTTTGAATTTGTCCAAATACTTGTTCACAAATCTGGATTATCTCCAATTTGGATTTATTAAAAAAAAGAACACATTTAATTGGAGAAAATCCTGATTTGTGTACAAGTATTTGGACACACTCAAAATGTTGTAACTTCGTAAATATTAATAATTATTAAACTTTATTTTGACACGTGTTTCGATGTACTCAACATCCTTATTAACTTAGCCGTCGAACGGGGGGATTGAAATCCCCATTTATGAATTATATTTTGATAACTTTAGTATTTTAAGAGCTACTTACTCCATATTTTTTGTAATCTTAAAAATAATACTAAAGAAAATTTACCATTTTTAATTTTTATAATTTCAAATCGTTAAATGTTTCATAATATTGTTTTTGATAAAAAAACACGATTGCGGCGAATTCTACGTTATTATATATCAAGACGTATTTTTTGTTTACTAGCGACATGTTAGTTCTTTCACTCTCATAAATGTGGTATAACCATAAGGTGAGAGCGAGGTAATTATATTACTCCGCTTTCGTTTGATCTGATTTTGGCCTCTCGCTTAGTCGGCGCTCGGCTGCACTTTAGAAAGGACGTGGAATTTGTGACTCTGTGGTAGCGAGCTACGAGCTGCGTACTACGATTTCCATACAAATATGAACTGGGGTATTTTGGTACCCCGCTTCGGATCATGTGTAATTTTTGAATCATCAGTACGGAAAGGTTAAACACAGTACGAAATATAACTCTAGCCTGGAGCATACTGTTGTATGGAAGCGAAACGTGGACTATCGGGCAGGCAGAACGGGGTCGACTGGAGGCGTTTTAGTTGTGGTGCTACAGGCGTATGTTGGGGATTCATTGTTCGGAACATGTAGGGGACAGCGAGGTTTCAAGCAGGGGTGGGGAGTCTAGATGCTTATTAAATAAAGTAACACATTTGCGAACCAATGGATAGGCCATAATATAAGATACACAGGCCTGCTTCTTACGATTGTGGAAAACATTTGTGAAGGCACAAACTACAGAGGACGACCCCGCTTGCTCTTCTTCTTCTTCTAACCCTTATCCGTTTTTTTCTCCCAAATAATGTATATTTGAAAACATTGCAGTAAATGTGTAAGAATCCCTTACCCGTGGCATGAGCTTGTATTTATGAGCAGGGTGCAAAAAAAGAGGAAAAAACCCTTATCCGCACCTAATGGTGCATAGGGCACTGCACAGTACTGACGCAGTGTTATCTTGATCGTTACTTACACGAAGGCAAGGTGGTCTAGGCGATCACTCTTGCGCTTCAGGTACCAATCCACGGTAATATGAAATATACATTAGAGTGTAAAATCACAAATATTTATTTAGCAAGTGTTTTTGTCTGGAATTTTCACTCATGAATTACATGAAATTTTAGTAACTTTAAATATAAAGAGTAAATCCTCTCACGAGTAGGCATAGACTATGAAACTTATAAAGTTGAAGCCTGAATAGGGACATGATTAGCGGTGTTGCATAAGCCGTAGCTAGATTTCATAGCATAGAGTCACTTGGACGTTAGGTAATGAAAAAAAATATATAAATATATTTTCACCCCCCCCTGGGAATAGAACCCGAAAAAAATTGTATATGATAATTATTTATTTGCGTGCAAGCCTTCAAAAAAACCGAAACGAAGAATAATTGAAATGTCGATATCAACGATACGATAAAAAAGCGATTCGCCCGGAATTACCGCTATCATTAATCAATCTCCAAGAAACTGGGAATATTGAGTGAGATAAAACTGCTTAAGCGATGCGTTTTTTTCCTGTTTTTCCGCAAATATTATTTTGTACGTACAATGATTGATCGAGGACGTCATCCTTGCATGTCCTCGGGAATGCTGGAATGCTCTCAGAGCGGCGTGACACATTTTTCTCCAAATATTGTCCTACTGATTGAAAATCCGTGTCGGCGGGGAAAAGTTCGGAGCGAGTATCAATCATTTAAATTCCGAATCATCGGGTCAGGGTTTGGCTTATGGGTTCGCGTGGTGGTCCCGCAGCCCCCGCAGCCCTCGCAGCCTCCCCATCCCTCGGCAGCCTCTGCGACTTGTCAAGACCCCATAAATCACCCCCTGCTGCCGTTCCGTGGACAGTGGTTTCGAATGGAAAAGCGCCCCTATTTCTGGATGAAAACAACTTCATTTTCACATCATCGCGTCGTTTGTGATATTATGATGATTTTTGTGAATTTGTTTTAAAGTGCTTATCGTTCAGACGGAGGAATAATTGTCTAGAGCTAGAGTATACCGGGTTAATAAACCTGCAGGGATATAACGTGATAATAGTATACATATATATATATATATATATATATATATATATATATATATGTATATATATATATGTATACATATATATATACATATATATATATATATATATATATATATATATATATATATATATATATATATATATATATATATATATATATATATATATATATATATATATATATATATATATATATATATATATATATATATATATATATATATATATATATATATATATATATATATATATATATATATATATATATATATATATATATATATATATATATATATATATATATATATATATATATATATATATATATATATATATATATATATATATATATATATATATATATATATATATATATATATATATATATATATATATATATATATATATATATATATATATATATATATATATATATATATATATATATATATATATATATATATATATATATATATATATATATATATATATATATATATATATATATATATATATATATATATATATATATATATATATATATATATATATATATATATATATATATATATATATATATATAAAGAAATATACACGTGAATACCACTTTTACTTGTTTGGAGGTTTTAGTTATTGTCATATGTTAATTATTTTTAATTTCATGAATTTCTTTGTTTTTTTAAAATTTATATGCAATTTATGTTTTTCATATTGTAAGAAATAGTGGTATTCACCAAGTTAAATTTAAATAAAAAAAATCGATAGATATTACCACAAAGTGACTGCCAAATCAATTTAGGCCAAACTCGCAATAATAAAACTCAGTCACTTTCGGCAACGCATAGAGCCGGTCGTCGGGTCACACCCATTTTTTTTTTATACTAAATAATGTTTTTTTGTTTACTTAAAAAAAAATGTTTTGTGAATATATTTTTTAATGTATTTTTTATCTCCTTACCTTTCAATAACTCATTTCATCTCAAAACCACATATTTATTTCGAAGAAAAACGTATTTTTCAATACAAAATCGGTGTTGAAAAAAACCTGGGCTTAAAGAAAATAATGTTGCTATTTAACAAAAAAAGTAGGCCTTAATGAAATTCATTTTATCTACACTTCTTAGTTAACGCGTTTGGAATCGACACCCTGATTTAAAGAAATCCCTGTTTTATTTTCGACTTGGGGTCAATAAGTAGGTAAACAAAAGTTGGTGATCCCTGCGACGTCGAGATATCGAGAGGTTGATCTTTCACGAGTAATTACGTTTGCAAATGAATCGATAGGTGGTACTAGCAGGGGTCGTCATCCCCCCCCCCTCGTCTCGGAGAGCTCCCATCTTTAGGGCTGTAATTGGAAAATAGCTATCGCTGACGGGCACCACAAATTAGGGATTTGATATTAATTGCGGCATCGTCTTCGATTAAGACACGTTTTTGCCCTTGTAACTAATTCCCGATGTAAAATCACCGGGGTTATGTTGAAACGCATAAAATATTCTGGCCCTAATAATAGGCACTTATGTTGTAATCCCACCGTGAAATTGGGGTCCCGATTTCAAATTCGGGGTGAATTTAATTCAACCTTCAGTCGTCACAAAGTCCTCAATAGATGGCAGTTTCTTCTGTTAGTTTCAACTGAGATATGAATGCGGTTTTTGAGTTATTCTATAAATACAACTTCTGAGATTAAAGCATTCTGAGAGATGGTCTGATGGTTTGGACATGTGGAACGAATGAATGAGGAAAGAACAGTAAAACAAATATATGAAGCGAATGTAGATAGAAGAAGGAGGAGAGAAAGATTGAGAAACCTTGGCGGGATCAAGTATGTTAAAACTTGAAAGTGGTTAGGTAAGGAGTCGAAATAATCGGTGGGTGTGTATAAGGAGATGCGGAATGTGGAAGAAGGGAAGAGTTTTTGCAAATACAGAGTGGTATGACTTTCTATTTTCTACCTATCCCTACGGGGAAGCAGCATGATGGTTAGTTAGTTAGTTAGTATGAGAGTTGAGTCGGTGTGGCCGTTGAATAAAAGGTAGAATGGTAAATATTATACAGACAGCCAATGCCAAGTCGTAAACTCAGACTTCTATATTCCCTTTATTACTATTACATCGTGGTTTGCGATATCAAAAAGAGTAAAACAGGGTTGTGTAATGTCACCGTGGTTGTTTAATTTGTATGAAAGAGATTGAAGTACGGGAATCGGAGTGAGAATGACAGTATGTCTGTTAGTTGCTTGCTGTATGCGGATGACGTCGTACTGCTAGCGAGCAGCGTGGAGGATTTGCAACAGTAGTGTCAAGAATGTATGATGTGTGCATGGAAAATAGGCTGGCAATGAATGAAAGTTAGTCAAAGGTCACGGTTTTTGAAAGAGAGAAAGATGTAACCGGATGCAAGATTATCATCATACACGATGAATGCTTGGAATAAGTGTAAGAAGATTAAATCTAAGAAGCATGTCCCCAAGGGATGGAAAAAGGGATAAAGATACCTATTGAGAAAAGGGTATATTGGTAAATGGGGAGATTTTGGAACAGGTAGATGATTTCATATATTTGGGTGGTATGTTTTCTAGGGATGGAAAGATTGATAAAGACATAGAAAGGAGAGTGAATGCTGGGAACAGAGTGAATGGTGCACTAAAATCAGTTTTAGCAAATAAAAATCTATCAGCGGAAGCTAAACTGGCAGTACACAATGGAGTTCTGGTTCCAACCCTTATGTATGGAAGCGAAGCATGGAGTTGGCAAAAGAAGGATGAAGCAGACTGAATGCAGCCGAAATGCGATCTCTCAGACGAATGTGTGGCAAAACGATGTTTGATAGATGTTCGAATGATGAAATAAGGAAAGAATGTAAGGCTGAGATAAGCATTATCGATAAAATTAAGAAAGGTGTGTTGAGATGGTTTGGACATGTGGAGCGTATGAGTGAAGAAAGAACGGTTAAACAAATTTATGGGGTGAATGTAGTTGGAAAAAGAAGCAGAGGACGACCGAGGAAAACTTGGCACAATCAGGTATATCAGATACTTGAAAGCGGCCGGGTCAGGAGTCGTAATAATCGTCGGGTATGTATGAGGAGATGCATGAATGTAGAAGAGGCAAAGAATGTTTGCAAAGACAGAGTGGTGTGGCGTTCGATTCTCTCTGCCTACCCCTGCGGGGAAGCGGCGTGATGGTTAGTTAGTTAGTTAGTTTTGAGAAAAGGGTATATCTACGGAATGGAATATATGATGTATTGAATAAAGTGATTTAAAACACCATTTATTCTATGAACGACATTCGTGTTTAGACGGTTGTATGTTAGTTTTTAAAACTGAACGATACGATAATATGCTGCTAAATCATTTATTTGAAAAAATATGGAATTTATGCTCGTGAAAGATTATAACAAAAAGTAATGCATTATATTCACGATATTCAAACATAACTCTAATTTTGTGCTTGAAACGATGTATTTTAAAGTTTTCTTTTAAAATAAAATGATCGACGATGTATCCTCACGTTAGAAATCTATTTTTAAAGACATTTACAGAAAGTTAAACTTTGTGCAATAAAAATTGAAAAAAAGTTTTATGGCTATTGTTAATTTCATAAAACAACAATACAAAATTTATTAATTTTAATGAACGCAAATTTGACGTTAATTTCAAATGGGGTAATGGGTCGAATAAGGGTGAAAGAATTAAAAAATAAATAATTTCTTTCAAAACTATTTCTATTCTTCATTTTATATTTTTATGAAAATTTCATGAGAAATTGACAAGTACATAGCGTATTTCTTTTTCTTCTTCTTTTCAATGGCTTTTCACCCATCTTGGGTGTTATAGCCAGTGTCGAGTTGTTTTTTATTTATACTTTTTACATTTGACTTACAAATAGCGTATGTCAATAAAAGTTACATTGCAACAATAATAACGTGTTATCTGATTTTAAGAATGTAGAATCTAAAGAATTGATTTAGAGTATTTTTACAACATTTTGAATGTGTCTAAATACTTGTTCACAAAATCTGGATTTATCTCCAATTACAGAAGCTGTCTTCATACTATTTTTTGACATCTCATCAAAGATGAAGAAGAATATGGAAGTCTGGGCATTTACGGGGCTGACGACCGTCATCGGCTGGTTTAAGTGATCACTTTACACACGTGTAACATTCACCAATTCAACCCATTATTGACAACCATACTACTCAAATTCTCGGAAGTTCTGTACATTTATGAACCAATTTAGAAACCTTGTTCTTATCTCATTAGAACTTCACTAGAGACATCTATTGGTGAGATGTAAAGAAGCTTTTTACTAAGCAGAAACTATTATATTAGTATGTGAGGTCCGAATCCTGGATTATAATCACACACATGAGAAACGCCAGAAAATACCATTTTCATTTTTATTATTTAAGCTTATGATTTGACCAGACTATTTATTTACAACATTTTGAGTGTGTCCCAATACTTGTTCACAAAAATTTGAGAATTTGAGTAGTGTGGTTGTCAATAATGGGTTGAATTGGTGAATGTTACACGTGTGTAAAGTGATCACTTAAACCAGCCGATGACGGTCGTCAGCCCCGTAAATGCCCAGACTTCCATATTCTTCTTCATCTTTGATGAGATGTCAAAAAATAGTATAGAGTATTTTTATTCTTAATTTAATATACGACATCTCCAAATTGCCAACGAGATATTTATCTGACAAAAAACCTCCCAAATCAAACTAAGATATATAGATTATACAAACGACTTTACATATTTATATTAATTATATTAACAAATTAGAATCAAGTGCATTGATTTAGAGTATTTCAAATTTTTATTTAATATGATTAAAAATAGTGTCAGCCTCCGTAGTGTAATGGTCAGCACGCTCGGCTACCGTTCTGGAGGTCCCGGGATCGATTCCCAGGGGGGGTAAAATGAATATAAGTGATTTTTTCACTGTAATATTTATTCAATATTACCATGGACTGGTACCTGAAGCGGAGGGCTGATCACCTCTCCTTCATTTGAAAAACGATCAAGATAACACTGCGTTTATATGATACAGTGCCCTATGCACCATTGGGGTGCGGATAAGGGTTTTATTATTTTATTATATGATTAAAAATACTTAAAAAAAATAATTTAAATTGATTTTCTAGATATTTCTACTTTTACAATCTCAATATTAATAACGTAGTTTTATCCAATAAACTAAGCTCTTGTGCTTGGAGAAGGACTTACACTTTTTATTTTTTTAAATGTTTTTTGGTAGTATAATATATTTTTATGATAATTATGTTTTTGTGTTTTTTTCACGTATATTTAATGTATTATTAACATTTGAATTCAATGTATTTTTTAGCATTTTAATGTCTTCATTTTTTTATCTGTAGAAAGGTTATTGAAGTACTTTGTTCCCAAATATTTATAGTATAAATTATTAAGATTATTTCATTCATAATTATTCATATCCGAGATCACCAAACTGCCTATGAAATATTTATCTGACTAAAATCGCCAATTTTTTTAATGAAAAAATTATTTATATTAAAAAAAATCTACATAAATATATTTATAGATTTGGCGTTTAATTGGCAGTCTCCATTTTAATTTAAATACTAATATTTAATATTAAAATCAAACACTTATTTTAAGACTATTAAATTGCATTTTATACTTAAAAACACAATAAAATATTTTATGACAATTGTTGCGCCTTGTTATGGCAATTTCAAACCACTGACAGTATATCGTAGTCATACAGGAGAAAGTGACCAACTACCAAAACGTAAAATGTTCAGGAGCGCCATTTAAGTCACTTTTGCTCGGTAAGAAAATAAACACCAATGTAATTAGTCATTTTTATCAAGTCAATATATTATACTTCCAATTTTAGAATCCTTTGGGATTTTTTCAGGGCAATATTAAGCTAGTAAGATATCGAATAGTCAATGATCACGTTTTTGTAAAACAACGCACTTGGTCACTTTCTCCTGTATGACTACGATATGTATTCATTTATTACTTTGGCGTTTAATTTGTAGAACTCCATTTTAATTTATGTATTTATTGTTAAATCAAACACAGATTTTACTCTACCGAGTCTACTAAGTTGTATTTTATTGTGAAAAAACAAATAAAAAAATAATATCGTGACAATTGTTTCGCCTAGTTATGGCATTCACAAACGAATGCTCAAACTACTGACAGTAGTTTAAACATTTAATATGTATAATAATATAAAACCCTTATCCGCACCCAAATGGTGCATAGGGCACTGTGTCATATAAACGCAGTGTTATCTTGATCGTTTATACATGAAGGAAAGGTGATCAGCCCTTCGCTTCAGGTACCAGTCCATGGTAATTTTGAATAAATATTACAGTGAAAAAATCACTAATATTTATTTTACCCCCCTTGGGAATCAAACCCGGGACCTCCAGAACGGTAGCCGAGCGTGCTGACCATTACACTACGGAGGCGGATAAAAAAAGGCGGATAAAAATAATTTTTTTTTTTTTTTTAATATCCTGTTTTTTTTTATTGTATTTTTTTTTACTAAAATACTGATTACCCTGCCTAAATGCCAAGTTCTGAATCTAAAAAGCTTTTAATTTGAGCTGAAAACATGGCATCCATTTATAAAGACACATTAGGTAATCCACGTGTTACGGAGCTCAAGTTATAAATTACCATTTTGTGCGATTTATTTTCCAATATTTTTGTGGTGGGTAATACATAACAAGTATTCTGTACGCGTGAGCGGTATAAAACGGATCTCTTCAATAATTTCACCGTAAAATACAGGTTCGACTGTCCTTGATTCTCCGATATGAGAGAGTAATCATTCAAAACATGTGTGTGGGTATTTTTGGCCGCTAAATTCACCAAAAAATTTCTTGAATTTTTTCGCAAATGCTTTGTGGCACATTTTTATAAACTTTATTAAATAAAACAACTTGGTTTTTATTATTTATTTAGCGAGTGTTTTTGCCTAGAATTTTCACTCATGAATTACATGAAATTGTAGTAACTTTATACATAAAGAGTAAATCCACTCACGAGTAGGCATAGGCCATGAAACTTATAAATTTGAAGCCTGACATGATAAACGGTGTTGCATAAGCCGTAGCTAGATTTCAGAGTCACTTGGTCGTTAGGTAATTAATTTAAAAAAATATATATTTTCGTATGAGATAACGTATTTCGATTATTTTCACTGTTCTTTTGCCAAATCCATGTTCCATACATATATAAGGGTTGGGATCAGGACTCCATTGTGTACCGCCAGTTAAGCTTTCACTGATAGGCTTTTATTTGCTACAACTGAATTCAGTTCACCATTCACTCTGTTCCCAGCATTCACTCTCCTTTCTATATCATTATCAATCTTTCCATTCGAATTTCAATTTGTCATTTAATGAAACAAGTGACTATAATTTTTCTAAAAGAGATTTGATAAATTGGTGTTAATTAGATGATACTATGGTTGAATGCATCGAAACACGTGTTACAATAGATTTTAAGAATTAGTGGTATGTACCAAGTAAAACTTAAATTAAAAATGGTTAGAAAATTATCTAACCAATTGGATTCGATAATTTGATTGTATTTTGATGTAAGGTACGAAGAGTTAGTTGAACGATAATTCAATACAAACAGGAAAAACCCATAAAGAACCCTCAAATAAATAAATATTTACTCAAATGGGTTTATTGACAGGCATCAAAGCCTTTGCAAATGATCGAAAGGGGTGACAAAAAACACGAACGTGACCATAAATCTGGGTTAGCAAGTACCTAGATACACTGTGAATAGATAAATCTTCAGATTATTTTCACATATGGTACACATATGTATATTTTACATTTTTAATTTGAGTTTTACTTCGTAAATACTACTTTTGAACACAGTATTGTAATAGATTTCAATATACCGTATGTCAAATCAACAAACCACAATTTAAAAAAAAAAATTGTTGTTGACGGAGGTCGGCTGTCCAAACTCACAAATACACAGTAAGGGACATTTTTTTTGTAATACATTTTTTTGCATTTTTGGACTAAGTAGATACTACTTAGTCCAAAAATGCACAGAAAATGTACTACAAAAAATGTCCCTTACTGTGTTTTGAGTTTGGACAGCCGAGGTAAGAGGTCAAAATAAAACATGGAACAAAGGCAAAATAAAGGAATGGGTAAATTGTCAAGAGTTAATTCTATGAAAATTGTAATTTTTTTTTAGTTGCTATTTTTTTTTTTTGGGTGAATATTAGGTTCAAATAGATAAAAAAACGTATGTATATATAAAGAAGCATATCAGGCAAGAGTCTTTGAGATCAGGGAAATATGCGAGATCGAAGATGTCGTTAGGTGGGGAAGGCAACGAAGGAGACAATGGTATGCGCATGTGAGGAGAATGAAACCATCCAGACTTCCTACCCCATGGTAGACGACTCCCGGGCAGACCACCAAAGAGATGGGTCGATAGCTTGGAATCGACGTCGTAGGAGGCTAATTCCTCTTAAAAACAGGCCGCAAAGCCTACAACAAGATGAAGAAGAAGAAGATGTAAAAAGAACTCCACCGACAAGACACACAAGGTCAAAGAAGATGTAAAAAGAACTCCACCGACAAGACACACAAGGTGGCTTGTTGAGTCTGCAATTTTTTAATTAAAAAAAAAAACATTTTTGAATAAATGTATACAGTATATGTATTTATATTTTTAGTTAATATAGTTACAAATAAATGTTTTAATAAAAAAAAACAATTAGGCGTGGCCAGATCAGGATTCAGAATAATTGGCGGGTTGAAGAGGCGAAGATTTAGTGTGGCGTTCTATTATGTCGTGTGTGGTATGGAGGTTAGTCAGTCAGTTTAAAAACGCTGTATTTTTATGTGCATAACCTCGACAACAAATACACAACAATACGCGTGGAGTTCCGTTGTTTACAATTTTGTGAAATTTGCAATTACACTTGATGTTTGAATAATAAAATGCAAATAAATTGTACGGCGAGGTTCGCTCACCGAATCTCGGTTGTGAGGTGACTTATTTTTCCCTTTTTTTGCGTTCATTTATCTAACGAAGTACGTTGTCCGGTTACCGCGGAAATAGGGGAGGGCGAGGGGATGTTTGCCGGAGGGGTGGGGGCGGAAGGGTGGAAAGGGTGACGTTTCAGCGCGGACACAGAGACGGATTGAAAACTACGAATAAAAAGTATATTTTTTATTTCATGTATTAAGGTGGAGACTGACCGGAGCATTTCGTCATAACGTAACATGTTACGATGCGAGCATTCAGGCAGTCGCTCGTTCCGAATGCTCCATCCAAAGTCGGATGCAATTTTAGGTTAGTACAGGGTTGCCAATCTGTGGGAAATTCCCCAAACTGCGGGGAATTTGTGGGAATTGGCACTACATTTTTTTTTCTTCATTCGGAGAAAGCAGTAATTTATTGAAATCACAGAACCAAGAATCACGTCTTCGTCGTCCGACATTTTAACTACAGTACGAATGCAATGTTGCAAAGATTCATACAGATTTTGGGTTATTGATTCAGATTTTCAGATTTTTTGGTGTGACATATGACAACACTGAGCACAAGGCCACTAGCGAGCACTGATCGCGGTCAGTCAGCAATGTCGTAACGTCATAACGTAACATGCTAGCCGCGAGCGACGAAATGTTTTGTTTTGTTTTTGTTTTGTTACGACGAAAAGCTCCGGTCAGTCTCCGCCTTTACATGTTTAAGCAATACATGTTCAAAGACCGGGGTGTGATTAACAGCACCAAGATAAGGCTTGTCAGGAGTTTGGTCCACTCCATTTTTATCTGCATGAAACACGGACCATAAAAGCGAAAAGGAGAAAAATTAACGCATTCGAAATGTGGTGTTAGAGAGCATGCTCTGAATCTCATGGACAGCTAGACGCACCAACGAGTCCATTCGTCAGGAGTTGCACTTGGATGGCTTGACTCTGGCCAGTGTCTGTACACGAAGGATTCTTCATTTCGTTGGACACGTTGCGTTTGGCAATGAGGATAGCCTGGAAAGACTAGTTGTGTTTGGTAGCCTGTAGGGGAAGAGAGAGAGATGAAGATCCTCCACGCTATGGACCGATCAAGTAAAGGCAGCAGCAGGCACCTCCGTGGTTGGAGCGCTCCGTACAGCGCAGTCAAGGGATAACTGCAGAAGAGTCATTGCTTCGACAACCCTCAATAATGAAAAAGACGCAGATGAAATATTTCTATTTTGGATCTTGTATAAATCAAATTAAAAAGGTCTCTGGTAAACGAAAAGCTTTCTCAATCCAACATAGATGACTTTTGTGAACTAATATGTACCGTGTCAGGAGATTGATCAAACTACCTAAAAGTTACCAAAATTTGAGCAGTATGGTTGTCAATTATGGGTAGAATGGTGAATGTTGCATGCGCGTAAAGTGATCACTTAAATAATTCTATGACATGTCACAAGCCCTGTAAATACTCAGACTTCCTTATACTTCTCCATCTATGTTGGGATACCAATGGTGTCGGGTTGTGGTCTAGCGGTTATTATCGCTGACTCTTGAGTCAGAGTTTCTCCATTCGAACCCACTCTACCACAATTTGATACCTATTTCTAATAATCAGCCGTTTAGACTCACAGAAATAGTATGAATTTGAAGTATTTTTGTATATAATAAAACACACAAATATTTTAAAGTAAAATGAAAATATACAAAACATGTGTTCGACCAATAGCCACTTATGGGATTAAGGCAAGAGCAGATCCTTCCAGAACAAAATCTCGACTTTAAACTTTCGAGATGGAGACTCTCCGATCCATAACCGGAAACACATTGCGAGACCGAGTAAGAAATACCGACATCCGGAGCATGTGTAAGACGGAAGATATCGTGAGGTGGGGACGACAACGAAGGCGATACTGGAAGGAGCATATAAACAGAATGTCAGAAGACAGACTTCCACGTATCGCCCTCCAAGGCAACCCTGAAGGACGCAGACCCCCAGGCAGACCTCCGAAAAGAAGGAAAGACAGCTGGGAGTCAACATCCCAAGAGCGACATGCGGAGGCACAAACAGATCCCTAAGATCTACAAAAAGAAGAAGAAGAAGTGACAAATATTTCTCCTTTTAAATAAAAAAAATGTTGTTTTCTCTTTTAAATATTATCAGTTACAGTTGAAATTCGACTAATCCTTGCCTGGTCTGGCGATCGGGATGATAAAAGTGTCCGAAAGCGTATAGTCCAGAAACCAAAGCAGAGTTTTCGGGTATTCCTACGTTCCGAAAGTCCACTCCACTCCCCGCGTTTCTAGATGATGGAAGCTTCCTGAATGGGGCGTTCCGAAATGTCGTTCGTTTTCAATTTAAACGAGATCTGTTTAAATTCAATGGGTATATTTTGCCCGGAGTGTGTGCTCCGGTATGTCGAAATCACTTTTTTCGTCGGCTTAACCCGAACAGTCCCGCACATAAAAATGTAGTAATTCGTTTTCACTTTGAAGTATTTTGTAAACTAATGAAAGCCGCTTTGTACGGTACAGTGGGTCAGATCGACGCTCCCCGCGAATAATGCACCATCGACAAAATGTTTAATTAACAGGAGACGTAAGGTTGAGGACAGCTGACCCCAACAGTCTACAAAGACGATAAGTTGGGATGGAACAGGAAAAAAAAAAAATTATTTTTACATACATACATATATATACATATATATATATATACATATATATATATATACATATATATATATATACATATATATATATATATATATATATATATATATATATATATATATATATATATATATATATATATATATATATATATATATATTTATATGATTTTTAAAAATTCGAATGGTGGTCAATCATGGGTAAAATGATGAATATTACACGTTCAAAAGTCATCACTTAAACCAGCTCATGACAGGTCGTATGCTCTGAAAATACCCAGACTTCCATATTATCCTTCATAGTTGCGATGTCAAAATGTAATACTGAAAACGTTATTAATAGTTTTTGCATTTTTCGTAGATCCGACCTTATACGTTGAGTGTTTCGATATACAGTTTACAGTCTGCTATAAACATAGAACTTTAACGGTAGAAAATGACACATGGTATTTAATTAAAATTTAAAACATTGTAAGCTTTACGTAATCAAGTATTACAGGAAAGCCAACTTACTATATAACATAAGTAATAAAGTGTTTGATAATAAAAATATAATATTGAAGTGGTAAAAAAACTAAGCTGATAGTAGACAAAGGAATCTTGGTTCCAACCCTAAAATTTGGAAGTGAAGCATGGAGTTGGAAAAAGAATAATAAAAGTAAACTGAATGCGGTCGAAATGCATTATCTTAGACCTTAGACGAATGTACGGCAAAACGTTGTTCGATAGATCTTCGAATGGTGAAATAAAGAAAGAATGCAAAGCTGAGATAAGAATCATCGATAAAATTAAAAAGGTGTGTTGAGATGGTTTGGATATGTGGAGAATGAGTAAGGAAAGAAGGTAAAACAAATTTATGAGGCGGATGTAGTTGGGAAAAGGAGCAGAGGTAGCCTGAGGAAAACTTGGTAAGATAAGATACCGCTCGCTCCTTTCAGGAACGTCATAGATCAAAAATCGTCAATTTTCAGTTATCCATGTTTTCGGAATACTTAGAAAATGTACTATATCCCAGAAAAAGAGGCATATTTTTAACTTAATATTTACCCGCTACAGGGCAGGAAGTGTTGTTTTTGCATTTTGAAGAAAGGTATTTTTAATTATTTTTTTAAATATACTAAATATTTTTCAAATGGAGAAAAAACCTTCAGGTTTTACCTAAAAAGATCTGTTGCACAGTAAAAATTTCAATAAGTGGCTCGATATTTATTTTGAATACATTGTATTATATTTTTAAACGTTCTCCTGAAAAATCAAGTTTTTTGATTTATGACGTTCTTGAAAGGAGTGAGTGATATGGAAAATCCTTGAAAGAGGTCAGGTCGAAATAATCGAAGGGTTATGTAATTATAAGGAGATGAATGATCGTGGATAAGGCGAAGAATGTACGCAAAGACAGAGTAGTGTGACGTTCTATTCTCTCTGCCTACCCCTGCGGAGAAGCGGTGTGGTAGTTAGTTAGTGTAAAAAGTTAGTTAGTGTGGGGTTTATAATTTCTGACTGAGAAAAGCCTGGTATTATGTGCCAATGTGGACAAATTCCCTGTAAATTATACTCTCGCGTGCTCTGTAAAAACGTGGATGTGAAAAAAAAACTGTGATAAATAAAGCCAGGATCTCGAAACATTTCCTACCTACTTGTATGAGTTTATACCGTGAATTCAACCGCGAATAATTTGAGCGACACAGCATTTTTTACACAAAAAAGAGCTTAATGCAGGAAATATCATATTGGGTGGACAAGGAACTACGTCACTATTTTTAACCTCTTCTAATTCTACCGTCACTACGGTAGAATTAGAAGAGGTGCTTCAAATCATTAAAGAACCAGCTTGGATCTTCTTGGTCTACAGTGCAGATTTATTTTAACTAGACGTAAAAAGTCCATAAGGTGCGTTTTTGATTTTTTAAAAGAAGAAAGTTGCATTAGTATTGCTTATAATGTAAAAAGTTATAGATCATAGAGTAGATTTTTGTTTCTCCTACCTAAAAAAGAGGAGTTTTATTTTAATCTGAGTTAGGAACACGAGAAATAATCTAGTGTAGGCCAATTAGGAACTTTCATCATTTGCTCATTGCTGGGAAGAAACCACGTAAAACCCCTCAGGAGAAGCCGGACTGTTGACTGTCATCAACAGATCTTCCGTTCCACTGGAAGAGGGTACGGCATTTTGTGTCCTAGCTTGGTTTATTGTACCAATGCACAGTGGGCCGGTAATAGGTCATAGACTTCAAATATCGACGTCTGAATTATGACCTCATACAACCCCCAAGTAATAATCATTAGCCATACTAGCTGAGGGTGTAAAAGAAATCCAGGATTTTATAACTATTTATTCACATTTTGGCATCCAAAGTGACTATATCGCATTAATTTCAGGAAGAAGATTAGTACAATATTTCTATGTAGTAGTAACTTCTATGTTGAGATATGAAAAAAATAGTATCAAATCTTTTAATTTTAGATTAAAACTTTGTTATTTCACAAAGTTAATGCCCAAATTTATAAATACAGTGAAACCTCTATCTATCGTTCCTCGAATAATCGTTTTCCCGGATGTGTCGTTTATTTCTTCTATACCGTTTTTTCTTCTATATCTTAATTTTAAACTAAACTATTATTACCTAAACTAGTATTACTATCACCATTTACCGCATTTATCGTTCGAATTAAGCTGCATATTTGATACATTTAGTCTGTTTTCTTACATTATTTCCAATTTTCGTACATTCAACGGCAAAGTATGGGATAGAAAACTATCGAAAGCTTGTGTAACCGATAGCAGGAGAGGTCGATATTACTGAAAAGGAGCCGCTGCCTGTACCTGCTTTGAAAGAAAACTTTATACAACGCACATTCAATAACCGATGCTGAAAAAGATACTATTTGCAAAGCCGAAAATATACTATTGACTTACGAAAATAAAACAGTTAAAAAACAAAAGTATTTTTTAAAATTCTATTCAGGTTTGTATTTGTTTTTTAAATAAGTACATTTGCATCTGAAACATGTATTCTTCTTAGAATTTTAAGCCTACGAATGGTTATGCAGATTGGGAGGACGGTATCTTTACTCGGTCTTATCTTTTTGCGTATTGACCTCTTAATCCCGCATTCATTGTTTTCCCGCATTCATAGTTTATTTTAATAGGTCCGTTTAAAAACGATAGATAGAGTTTTCACTGTAATATGTAATTTGTATGTCCTTATTTTACGTTGGGTAAATATTTATTTGTCGTTTTCCATGAGTATTTTTTTTCTGTTGACGTCGTCACATGTATGAACTTTATGTTGTTATGGGAATTGTATGGGGGAATAAATTAATATTAAAAGGCAATAAAAAGCTCATATATTTATTTTATTCGCTAGAAGCTCGCCTCAGGGGAATAAGTACCCTGTGTTTATTGTTGACTAGAGTGACAGAGCGCCGAGAGTGTCCGTGGAGTTATTCAAACCGCAGCAAGTTCGTTGGATCAACATTCTCTAAAGCTCTACCTCAAATTGTGCGATTTTAAACATCGCGATTTCTAGCGCGATCGATCTTATCTTTTTAAGGAAGCTTTCGGTCTCTTTTAGTCCGCCTCCGTGGTGTAGAAATAGCCGCGTTTGGGTACGTTGCTGGAGGTCCCGGGTTCGATTCTCAGGGGTGTCAAAATAAATATGGATGATTTTCACGAAACAAACACTTATTTCATTTTGTATGACTTTCGTTTAAAATATACAAAAAATGAATACTCGAATACGACCACTGTTTTCGGTTCATTAATGTAAACGCGGCTAGTTTCGTTAATTAGAGATATTCGCATCAAGAGGTGAAAATACAAACAGTTTAAAAAAAAACGAAAGTCCAGATCTATCAATTTTACAAACCACATACGAAGGAATGTTACTTAAGTGCATATTATACATCTTTGAAAAATTAATGTAATATGGATGTTCTAAATGGGCAGAACGGTGAACGATATATCGGATACGATGTCTCAAGATGGAAATTTCTATAGATGGTTCAAATGATAATGGATGACAGTAAATATTTTCTGAGGAAACTACTTAGAAAAATGCAGTACTTTTTTTCAAGTGATTTTTTTAGAATTTACGCTGTCAACAAGGATTTCAACTCTCCCCCATTGATTTTTTTTATTAAATTATTTTTTTAAGGATTAACCATCAAAACCTCTATTGCTTGTCTGCAGCTAGGATAGTAAAAATAGGGTAGGTAAATATGATAAATAAACCACAATTGCACAATTATTCTTGAGCCCGCGACGCTAGTTTCGCAGTCAAGTGTCTATACAACTACGCCACGATGCCTGTCGATATGCTATTTACGCTGACAGCGTAGAGAGAGTACAACACAAGTTCCTTAGATACATTAAATTCAAACTAAATATCCCCATTGTTGAATAAGATTATAATCGCATAATGAAGCGGCTAACATTAATAAATCTTAGTGATAGAAGGGAAATTACTGATTTGATCCTGTTATATAAAATTCTTACAATTCTTTTGGGCAGCCCTGATCTTCTAAATCAAATAAAGTTTAGCGTGCGTCGAAGAGGTACTAGGCAAAAATCTATATTCGCAGTATTATTACAAAATGCAAACTATGCCATGTTCTCTCCAATTCCGCGGCTTCACATGTTAGTCAATGCTTTTGAAAGTATAGATTTATTTAATATATTGTGATCCACCTTGAAGTCTGTACTTTCTCAGCATTTCTTCTCCATGTTATAATAGATAAATTTAAACGTTGTGCTTCACTCCCCCTCGCTGCTCGCTGATAGTGTGCGAAGGAGACGTGTATTCACCAGTGCTTACTATTTGTTATTTTATTATTACTTTTTGTTTAAGACTTTTTGTTTCTCTATTAGTGTATTCATTAGTGTATTTTTATATTAGATACTGTATATATATATGTATTATGTTAAAGGCATTAGCCGTTCAACAAATAAATAAATAAATACTTAAATTGTAGTGATATGTGTATTTTATTTGCGCGTTTTTAGAGAGACCAATTAACGAACGCTGACGCGATACGCTTCATATTTTCCCAACAGACTCGACCATGTCGTTTGCTAGACTTTTCCACCGTTTTATTTCTCTGTCCATAAAAAGCAGTGACTTTATTCCGACAATAAAGGTTCGATTTCCGTCACAATCGGAATCACCTTTATAGGGCGCATTTTGTTATGTGTCTCACAATAGGCGCTGCTCACAAATGATAAAAAGACGTAAAAAATGGCGTAATTGCCCCATAAAGACAAGATCCTGTTTTTCCGCCATCTCGTTCGCCCCTAAAAAAGAAAGTAAATTAACCGTCATTAGTGCGAGTTTCGGTGTAAGGAATGGCAGTAACAACACGGCTAAGTGAAAATTCATACCTACAACGATACTAAAAAGCTTTGTCGAATAAACAAGCAAATATACGTAACTAATTTGCCATCACGCCGCTTCTCCGCAGGGGTAGGCAGAGAACATAAAACGTCACACCAATATGTATTTGCAAACAAATTTCGCTTCTTCCTAATTCATTAATCTCCTCATACATACACCATGATTATTCGGACATCTGACGTGACCTCTTTCTTGTATTTGAAATTCTTGATCAACTCGACTGTTCTTCGGTCTTCTTTTGCTTCTATTATAAACCACATTCGCCTACTAAATTTGTTCTTTTCTCACTGGCGCCATCTATAGTTGGTTTGAGAAAGCTTTTTTATTTGGAGGAGATCCTTTTATTTAGATGTATGCAAGATCTGAACAAAGGATTATTTGACATACTGAGAGACGCCAAAAATATGATTTAAATTTTTTATGAAGCTCATAATTTGACCAGGTATTTTTAATCACAGCACTTTGAGAGTGTGAATAATTACAACATCTATTACCAATAAATGCCTGAAGTTCTAGTGATTCAAGAAAAATGTTTAAAAAATGGTTCAAATATATAGAACTTCCAAGAATTTGAGTAGTGTGGTTGTCAATAATGGGTACAATTGGTGAATGTTACATGTGTGTAAAATGATCACTTAAACCAGCCTATGACGGTCTTCAGCCCCGTTAATGCCCAGACTTCCATATTCTTCTTCATCTTTGATGAGATGTCAAAAATGATGTGTAAATACTTGTTCACAAATCAGAGAATTTTTATCAGAAAATTCTTATATGATTTTCTATTTGACTGGTTATTTTAATTTTTGAGTGTATTTGTGTATTTGGACATACTCAAAACATTGTGAATGTTACGTTCGTTATATGCACGGATGTTTGGGGAACACGTTACTAAAGTAAGTTGGTGGGAACATGGTTGAACGTTTGAAGGCTCGACGAACACGGTCTGTGGTTAGGGCGCTCGGCTCGGACAATACCTTTCATCGCGAGCTGTACGTAGAAAATGACGTCACATGTGATAGTCCAGGCAAATCAAACATATTTTTGATCAATCCCTAAGGATTGAATTGATACGTTTGATTCCTTATCAAAATATTGTATATTAAATAAACGATATCCCGTGAATATCTATTTACATACACAGATTAACATATGAGTTTATCTTTTATTAGAATACAAACACAAAATACAAACAAACAAAAGATCATATTATCTTTTAACATCTCAACAAATGGATTATCTCCAATTACAGGAGTTATTTTCATATTATTTTTTGACATCTCATCAAAGTTGAAGAAGAATATGGAAGTCTGGGCATTTACGGGGCTGACGATTGTAATAGGTTGGGTAAGTGATCACTTTACACACGTTTAACATTCACCAATTCTACCCATTATTGACAACCACACTACTCAAATTCTTGGAAGTTCTATATATATGAACCAATTTTGAAACACTGTTCTTGAATCACTAGAACTTCACTAGAGACATCTATTGGTGAGATGAAAAGAAGCTTTTTATTAAGCAGAAACTCTTATATCAGTATGTGAGGTCCGAATCCTGGATTATAATCACATACATGAGAAACGCCAGAAAATATCATTTTAATTTTTCAGACGTCCATATTCTTCTTTATCTTTGATGAGATGTCAAAAAATAATATGAAAATTAACTCTCATAATTGGAGATAATCCAGATTTGTGAACAAGTATTTGGACACACTCAAAATGTTGTAAACAAAAGATGTATAAAAATGTTATTTCATAAAAGAAAATGCATTATTGTACTTAAAATGCATTATTGCATTCTAGCGTGGTTGTATTTGTGTGGGCCTAGCATGGGTGTATTTGGGTAGTATGTTTTCTAGGGATGGAAAGATTGATAAAGACTTAGAAAGGAGAGTGAATGCTGGGAACAAGTTTAATGGTGCACTGAAATCAGTTATAGCAAATAAAAACCTATCAGCGGAAGCTAAACTGGCAGTGCACAACGGAGTCCTGGTTCCAACTCTAATGTATGGAAGTGAAACATGGAGTTGGCAAAAGAAGGATGAAAGTAGACTGAATGCAGTCGAAATGCGATCTCTCAGAAGAATGTGCGACAAAACGATGTATGATAGATGTACGAATAGTGAAATAAGGAAGGAATGCAAAGCTGAGATAAGCATTATCGATAAAATTAAGAAAGGTGTGTTGAGATGGTTTGGACATGTGGAACGAATGAGTGAGGAGAGAACGGTAAAACAAATTTATGAAGCGAATGTTAGCGGGAAAAGAAGCAGAGGAAGACCGTGAAAAAAATGGCACGATCAGGTATGCCAAATACTTGAAAGTGGTCAGGTTAGGAGTCGTAACAATCGGCGGGTATGTATGAGGAGATGCATGAACGTGGAAGAGGCGAAGAATGTTTGCAAGGACAGAGTGGTGTGGCGCTCTATTCTCTCTGCCTACCCCTGCGGGGAAGCGGCGTGATGGTTAGGTAGTTAGTTTGCGTGGTTGTTTTTATAGAAATCCAGTTCGATGTACATACTCTCCATACATATTTTTTTACATATCAGAAAGTCGAGTTATTGTTTCTCTTAGTATAAAGATACTTTTTTATAAAATGTAAAAGTCGAGACGCGAATCCAATATTCAATATTATGATTTTCATATAAATTCGTTCAGACTTTCTGAGAAACGATATTAAAAAATAATTTCCGTTGGAAATAAATTAGTTCATTTCATTTTTATTGACTAGTTAATTCGTTTATTTAGAAAACCGTTATTAAAATAAACCATTTTAATTTCTTGAATGTTTTCGCTGATACTTTATGGCACATTTTATAAACTTTATAAAATAAAACAACATTATTTTAACCACTTTTTATTGGTACTTTTTTCCAACCGGTTTCGACAAGAACCTTGTCGTCATCAGGGTTTATGTACTAATTCTAAAACATTGAAATACTCATAGTTAAGTTATAGTTAATTACCCTTCCCTTACGATACCAAAAATTTCCACGCACTCCGTATGAAAATATGATTTAAAAAAATGTGATTTTAAAAACGGGAAAAACTCCTAAAAGATGCTTTTATTGAGCATTGCGCAGCGAATTCGTCCACTTCGGACGACAAGTTATAGCTCACAAGCATATAAAATAAACTATATTTTAATTTCATTATAGTTTATTTTCTTACTTTTTATGTCATTAAAATCAATAAATCTTTAAAATGAGAAACCTTTTAATGAATAAAAAAATGTAATATTTTGATAAACAAAACATTTATAGAACCACAATATCAATTATTCCGAAGGGTGTACAACATATTAGGTGTTCATACGTATGTTACTGCCGTTTTTTGCTAAATTTAACCATTAATTATATCGAAAGGAAAGAATACATAAATCTAAATAATTGCCGTCGCTAACTACTACATTCGACCATCTTTCTGGCAAAGCACGGAACCCGTGCTGGAAGAAATCCTGGTTCTTTGACGAAATCCATTGGATCATCTAATTTTGAATTTTTTTGTAGCATCCGAAGTGCTGTTCCGACAGCCCATGTTGCATTGAAGGAAATAAGTGGTAGTCTGAAGAGTCTGTTGAATACGCGGGGTGGGGTAAGACTTTCCAACCAAGTACTCCCAACGTTTCCTGGACTGGCTTAGCCACATGCGACCGGGCATTGTCGAGCAGCAAAAAAGCACGTTGCTATGTTTGTTGGCCCATTCATTATGCTTTTCCCTCAAAGCTCGATTCAGATTGATGAGTTGTTGTCGGTAGCAATCAGAAGTAACTGTTTCACTAGGTTTCAAAACCTCAAAATACAGCACCTTTCTGATACTACCAGGTGCAGAGCAAAGCCTTGTCTCCATGGATGTTCCGTTTTGCTTGTGATGTTGATGGTTGGCCCGGATCAATCCAATATTTTTTGCATTTGTACACGTTTCATCTTCTGTAACAATTTAATACAAGATCTTTCTTTCATCTGACAAGCAGGATTTTGCAAATGGTTTTTCTTCTTTCCGTGTCGTTGTTCTTCAATTCATATCGCTCACTCTTTTCAAGAACTCCATAAATAAAATAAAACAGATTTTTCAGGAGAACTTTTTAAAGTTTAAAGATACAATACAATGTATTAAAAATAAATATCTAATCACTCATTGAACTTTTTACTGTGTGACAGATCTTTTTAGGTAAAACCTGAAGGTTTTTTCTCCATTTGAGAAATATTTAGTATATTTAAAAAAATAATTAAACAATGCCTTTTATTCAAAATGCAAAAACAACACTTTCTGCCCTGTAGCGGGTAAATATTAAGATAAAAATATGCCTCTTTTGCTGAGATATGGTACATTTTCTGAGTATTCCGAAAATATACACAACTGAAAATTGACGATATTTGATTTATGACGTTCTTGAAAGGTATGTCATCCATATTCCTTTTCTTTTCAATCTTTCCGATTATTCGTAGACGTCTGGAAAAGGTTGCAAGATCGACTTCCAGTGCTTGCATAAGCTGTTGTTGCGACTGACTTGAATCTTTATTCAATAATTATGTCAAATCGTTGTCTTCAAACTTGTTTTCGGGTCTGCCACGCTCCTTCTTGTAATGATTCAAATCACCTTTTTTGAAAATATAGCGTAATTAGCTATATTCTGTGTTGTTGGAAGATGTTGCCGTATTTAATGGCACGTGAAAGGATCACATTTTGGGTATTAAAAAGGCAAGCCAGGAAATATTTAAAGAATGTTGTTCTTACTCACAGGTTGTTACTCACAAAAATACGTAATCTAATGAATTTATGAACTAAAGAAGTAAAAATGTGAACCTAGATAAACACGTCCGCTGTGGACAAACGGTGTAAGCGACTCTCGTCCTTTTCTCCTCGGCTCGCCGCGATTGTTGATTTCGTTCGGGAATCTCCGTTGCGAATTCGTCACGTTCGTATTTGTCGGCGGTGCCAATTTGACGGTGTAGATAGACGCCTACAAAAAGTTAAAACCATTCTCTGAAGGTTTCCTGACAAAAGATATTCGAGATAAGCCTCTTCAAGCATTCTATGTGCTTCAGCACTCAATACACACAAAAAGTGGTCGCATAAAAGTGTTTTATTTTTACATTTAATTCTATAGTATAATGTGCAATGTGAGGGATTTCAAATTTCAGACATTTGGAGTGTGTTCAATAGTTAGAAATGAAGATGAATAAATACGCAACATATTACTAGGACGTCAAGCGAGTCGTCCTTACATTTTAGAGTTTAATTCAAACTTTACAATATTAATATTAAGTGCTGCGTTAACTCCTCACCCAGCCACTCCATGAATTCCCCATATAAGTTTAATGTCAACTCGTAAAATAATATTTTCCGAGCCAGTATAATACAGTAAAACCTCGATATAATGAACTAATTTAAAAAAAAAGTTTTTTAAGTCTGTACTTTCTCAGTTTTTTAAAAATCACCTAAGGTCCAAGTGACTCTGAAATCTAGCTACGGGTTATGCAACACCGCTTATCATGACCCTACTCAGGCTTCAACTTTTTAAGTTTCATAGCCTGTGCCTACTCGTGAGTGGATTTACTCTTTATGCTTAAAGTTACTATAATTTCATGTAATTCATGAGTGAAAATTCTAGGCAAAAACACTGGCTACTTTCTCAGTATTTCTTCTCCATATTATAACGGATAAATTTAATTTTAATTTGTGTTTCACTCTCTCTCGCTGCTTTCTGATAGTGTGTTTTTTTTAAAATATGAACATTGTATTTAGAAATAAATAAACAATACAAAACGCAAACGAAATCCCATTTGTTGACTTTGGACACTCGTCGTGAAGTGACGTTGCTGTTTGATATCGACGCGCTTGCCTTCGGTAATCCTGATTTTGAAAAAGGAATTAAGTTTTATTTACTCTTTTGAAGTTTGCTGTTTTTTTATGATCAATTCTCTAAAATTACGAAAATGCGTATAATATATATTCGTATAAAGACGTATGACGTGATTATCAAAAAAGCTATTTTTTTACATCCGGCGACACTTGAATTTAAGCATGTATTGAATAAACAGTACGTTTTATATATTTTTATATTATACCGGATTTTTGTCTGTTGTATCCGAAGTCCGCCTCCGTAATCTTGGGTCAGCACGCGTGGCTACCGCACTGGAGGTCCCGGGTTCGATTCTCAGGGGGGCAAATAAATATGAGCGTTGATATTTTATTCAATATACCCTGGACTGGTGCCTGAAGCAGAAGGCTGATCACCCTTTCTTTACGTGTTAACGATAAAAATAATACTGCGTTTATATGATGTAGTTCCCTATGCACCATCGGGTGCGGATGGGGGTTTGAAGAAGAAGATAATATTAACAGGACCTTTTTATTTATACATTTTACCGCATTTTAGCCTGTTGTATCCGTAGTTCGTTAGATAGAGGTCCGTTATATCGTGGTTTAACTGTACTCTACATTTCTTGAAGGTTGTGTCTAAAAGCTTTTGAAAAGAGAAATGGAAGGGAAGAGTATCGCGGACAATACATTTAGTTCCGGCACTAATTTATGCATTGGTTCATCAGAAGCGCTTTAATGTGTTATGAAGGATAAAATAATACCACCGTTTCAATTTCCATACTAAAAACTACATTTTCCCACTCGAAAGAAAACACAGTCAAAAAAATTTTAAGGTTAAAACCAAATGTGAAGGTGAAATAAACGCAGACCCTTTAAATTTACTAGGTGTTTATGTTTACGCGTTTCTGTGACTCAAATCGGTAAAATAAAAAAATTAAAAACTTATTCTTCTTCTAATCATTATCATCCACACCCAATGGTGCATAGGGTACTGCAAAGTATTGACGCAGTGTTATCTTGATCTTCACTTACATGGAGGCAAGGTGATGTGTATAGCTTGAAAAACAAACAATATAAAGACCACACGTTTTCAATATGTTTCATTTCAAAATGCTTGTGCATCGATGAAATTATTGAAAATCTATAAAACAATGTATTTACATATCGCTCACTCCTTTCAACAACGTCATATATAAAAAAAATCGTAAATTTTCAGTTGTGCATGTTTTCGGAATGCCCAGAAAATGTACTATATCCCAGCAAAAGCGGCATACTTTTAACTAAATATTTTTTTTAAGAGGCATATTTTTACCTTAATATTTACACGCTACAGGGCAGAAAGTGTTGTTTTTGCATTTTGAATAAAAAGTATTGTTTAATTATTTTTTGGAATATATTAAATATTTTTCAAATGGAGAAAAAGCATTCAGGTTTTACCTAAAAAGATCTGTTGTACAGTAAAAATAAATTGTATTTTATTTTTTAAATATGTTTTTGCATTTTGAAGAAAAGGTATACTTAGTTTATTATTTTTTTTTATTTACTAAATATTTTTCAAATGGAGAAAAAACATTCAGGTTTTACCTAAAAAGATCTGTTGTACAGTAAAAAGTTCAATAAGTGGCTTGATATTTATTTTTAAAACATTTTACTATATTTTTAAACTTTAAAAACGATCTCCTGAAAAATCAAGTTTTTCGATATATATGACGTTGTTGAAAGGAGTGAGAGATATATAAACTTTTAAGTTTATTCGATGGAAAGC
This sequence comes from Brachycentrus maculatus, assembly GCF_059751285.1. Lineage (NCBI taxonomy): Eukaryota > Metazoa > Arthropoda > Insecta > Trichoptera > Brachycentridae > Brachycentrus > Brachycentrus maculatus. The sequence continues at coordinate 491,902 of NW_028280900.1, read as the reverse complement.
AAATCCGAATTTAGCGACTTGTTGAGAGTAAGGGCCATGTTATTTATGAACACACATACATATGTGGACAAGTTAAGAGCACAGCCTCATATTGTATGTAAAATAGAGTGAACATACCGCTGAAAGCAGTAAAACGTTTAACATAACTTAATTAATTAACCTTTTCAGTAAAACACAAAAAATCGAAAAATTTACATCGAAACAACGAAAAACACAATTGGGTGAATTTAGTTTCAGATGTTCAGTAAAGTAATGGACATTTTGAGTGTGTCCAAATACTTGTTCACAAAATCTGGATTATCTCCAATCACAGGAGCTACTTTTATATTATTTTTTGACATCTCATCAAAGATGAAGAAGAATATGGAAGTCTGGGCATTTACGGGGCTGACGACCGTGTGTGATTATAATCCAGGATTCGGACCTCACATACTAATATAAGAGTTTCTGCTTAGTAAAAAAGCTTCTTTACATCTCACCAATAGATGTCTCTAGTGAAGTTCTAGTGATTCAAGAACAAGGTTTCTAAATTGGTTCATATATATAGAACTTCCAAGAATTTGAGTAGTGTGGTTGTCAATAATGGGTAGAGTTGGTGAATGTTACACGTGTGTAAAGTGGCCACTTAAACCAGCCGATGACGGTCGTCAGCCCCGTAAATGCTCAGACTTCCATATTCTTCTTCATCTTTTATGAGATGTCAAAAAATGATATGAAAGTAATGGACGATGAAAATTTATTCTAAAACGTTTGGAAGTTTCAGAGAGAAATTCTGTTAATTTTGGAAGATGTATAAAGGAGATATAAACTAGTAAGGAAATGACAAAAAACTCAGATATTAAGACTCTAAGAAACATATCAGGCAAGAGTCTTCGATGTAGAATATGAAACGCAAGGATCAGGGAAATATGCGAGATCGATGATGTCGTTAGGAGGGGAAGGCAACGAAGGAGACAATGGTATGCGCATGTGAGGAGAATGAAACCATCCAGACTTCCCCACATCGCACTGTACGGCCAATCCCATGGTAGACGACTCCCCGGCAGACCACCAAAGAGATGGATCGTATTATTGTATAATTGTAACCCCCTTTCATTAACGCAACCTTCTCATGACAATAATGATGACAATAATCTCATTTACCACACACTGTTGATTTCATTATTTATAGATCTCTGATCTTCCAAAACCTACCTGTTATTATCTACCGATATGTTTGAAGAAACTCGATAAATTTAATTAGTGGTTATTCTGGTAAAACAATATCTCAGTCTATGAGGTTTGTATGAGTTCTCGGGCAGCTTGATTGATATGACGGCTCCGAGGGATGGTCGAGTCGATTTGTGGAGGTGATATGTATCTCCCGTGTGTGTATAACATGCACGCACCTAATCGTGTAATGTATTGGGTATTGAATTACTATCACTCCAATTCACGTGTACCACAAACCTACCCCCAGAAAGCAATCGGCGAGTGGAGAAAATATGGTTTCATAATAATTTCCTTAATAGGTTTTCACGCACGTATTCATAGTGATTGATTAGCTGTCGGATGGTTTTCTTTTTCTATTATTAATATAAATAAATTTTGTCCGCCTGCGCAGTGTAGTGGTACGCGCGTTTGGCTACCGTGCTGGAGGTTCCTGGTTCGATTAAAAATAATTATGGGTTATTTTCATATTATTTTTTGAAATCTCATCAAAGATGAAGAAGAATATGGAAGTCTGAGCATTTACAGGGCTGACGACCGTCAAAGGCTGGTTTAAGTGGTCACTTTACACACCTGCAACATTAATCGATTCTACCCATTATTGACAACCACACTACTTAAATTCTTGGAAGTTCTATATATTGTACTTATATATATAAACCAATTTTAAAACATTATTCTTGAATCACTAGAACTTCACCGGAGACATCTATTGGGGAGATGAAAAGAAGCTTTTTATTAGCAGTGACTCTTTTATTAGTATGTGAAGTCCAAATCCTGGATTATTAATGGTTATTTTCACTTGAGATGCAAGTATATTTTTTTATAATCAAAAATAGATTTTACCACAAAGTGACTGCCGAATCAGTTAGTGAAAATTAATTTTTTTGTTTTTCAATATCAAAAATTAAACAATCGTATCGGATCACTTTTTTTTGGATCACTTTTATTAACATAGATACTACTAGTTTCGAGTGTTTCTTTTTACATTTTGAGATCTCAATACATGTAGATAAACAAAAATATGTAAGTTGGGTATTTACAATTTATTCAAATTATAAGCTGAACAAAAATTGCGTAGTGTGTAGAGTGATCGCTAAACCAGCCTATGACACGTCACAAGCCCTAAAAATACCAAAAATTTCATATTATTCGTCATCTATATTGAGATGTTAAAGAGTAAAAACAACTGGGTTTTTCCACTAAGGAGTCATTTTACATTTGGACATCTCAACATAGATGAAGAAGAATATGGAAGTCTGGGTACTTACATGGGTTTATGATCCATTATAGACTGGTTAAGTGACCACTTTACACACGTGTAACATTCACCAGTCTACCCATGATTGACAACCACACTACTTAAATTTTGGGAACTCACATATATATCACAAATATAATATCGCTTCAAAATAATGTTTTGTAAATTCAGAAAGACGTCACGTTGTTTGAAAGTTATGAAAATATAACAAAATCTAGTATTTTTATATAAAAAAAAACAAAATCTTAGGTTTAAAAATATTTTTTTAATTGGGTTAATCTTTATTGTTAAAACTTGGTTAAAAAAATGTATTGTATAATCCTAAAAATATTCAGTGCGTCCAGATTTCAGTAAATGAAAAATTGTTATTTTTTTATTTAAAAAGTGGATTTTCCAAACAAGAAAATTAATTGCGTAATTAACCCCTTTTCTCAGTGAGATATTAATAATAAGCTCACCCTTCCTTGAGGGTTGGATATTCGTGGTTATGGGGTCGTTGGGTAACTTTCCATTAAAAGGGGTGAATACGAAAGTCTAAAGAAAATACGATGATTCCCTGCAAATTCAAAACTAAAATACTGTCGCATTTAAATTTTGACAGTTCGAGATGAGTTGCAACCCATAGGGCGCTTGTCCACAACCCTTAATTCCGTGTGATTCCGTGTAATTTTACTATCCGGCACGTCAGTTAGCGTTTTAAATGACGATTGGCTTAGATTGGCTAGTGCTTTTGTCTATCTTTCTTCGGATCAGAGTGCGTGAACACGTTGCGCGTCAATTCGATCGTAAAATCGTCGTTTGAAAACGCTAACTGACGTGCCGGACGGTAAAATTCTGTGTAATTCCGTGTAGTGGATAAACGCCCATAAAGCAAAAGAAGGATGAAAGTAGATTGAATGCAGTCGAAATGCGATCTCTTAGATGAATACAGCGCAAAATTATGAATGATAGGTATGAGATGAATGGAAATAAAATGAAAAAATACAAAGCTGAGATAAGCATTATCGATAAAATAAAGAATGTGTGTTGAGATGGTTTGGGCATGTAAATCAAATGGTGAGAAAAGAACAGTAAACCAAATTTACGAGGCGAATGTAGTTAAAAATCGAAGCAGAGAAAAAACGAAGAAAATTTGGCATGATCAAGTATTTCAAATACTTGAAAGTGGTCAGGTAAGGAGTTGGAATATTCGACTGGTATGTATGAGGAGATGCATGAACGTGAAAGAGGCAAATAATGTTTGCAAAGACAAAGTGATGTGGCGTTCTATTCTCTTTACCTACCCTGCGGGTAAGTGGCATTATGGTTTTATAGTAAATTTGAGATGAATTTTATTAATATTTAGTATTTATATTAATAATTTTTTAGAGTTCGCGAATCACATAATGGAAACTAACCACTCATTTGACCCACATACACTTAAATTATTATACTCAATACTAATCAAACATTGATTAATAGAGTGGTGTGGCGTTCTATTCTCTCGCCTACTCTGCGGGGAAGTGGCATGATGGTTAGATAGTTAATTTGAGATGAGTTGTATATGAATATCTAAAAAATCATATAAATAGACGTTAATCAAAGAGAGGTTATCATGGATTATCACGATTTTCATACTGCGCAATTTTTCTTCCAAAATAAAATTAACTAACTAAACCATCACGCCGCTTCCCCGCAGGGGTAGGCAGAGAGAATTGAACGCCACACCACTCTGTCCTTGCAAACATTCTTCGCCTCTTACACGTTCATGCATCTCCTCATACATACCAAGTATTTGGCATACTTGATCGTGCCAAGTTTTTCTCGGTCTTCCTCTGCTCCTTTTTCCAATTACATTCGCCTCATAAATTTGTTTTACCGTCCTTTCCTCACTCATTCGTTCTACATGTTCAAACCATCTCAACACACCTTTCTTAATTTTATCGATAATGCTTATCTCAGCTTTGCATTCTTTCTCTATTTCATCATTCGAACATCTATCAAACATCGTTTTGCCACACATTCGTCTGAGGAATCGCATTTCGACTGCATTCAGTCTGCTTTCATCCTTCTTTTGCCAACTCCATGCCGCTTTCATACATAAGGGTTGGAATCAGAACTCCATTGTGTACTGCCAGTTTAGCTTTCGCTGATAGATTTTTATTTGCTAAAACTGATTTCAATGCGCCATTCACTCTGTTCCCAGCATTCACTCTCATTCCTATGTCTTTATCTATTAGTTGTATATGAATATTAAAAAAAATCATATAAATAGATATTAATTAAAGAGAGGTTATCATGGATTATCACGATTTTCATACTACGCAATTTTTCATCCAAAAATAGGTTAGGTATTAAAAGGGCTTCGACCTTGTCTTTCAATAATTCCGAAAGTTTCAATATTTTGAAAGAGAACGACCAATTAATTTCAGCTCTGCTTCCAAAATTAATTTCAGCCTGCGTCCATAATTAATTTCAGGTTTGCGCCCATAATTCGCTGGTTTCGTGCCTGAAATAATGAAATTTAAATCGTCGGCCCAATACCAGATCAGTGGCGAGATTATGTCATCACACACAATGGGGCCTGGACTGTTTTTACGTGAAATTTGTTCAAAGTTGATATTAGGCCGTCGAGGGCTAATGGGGTTCGTCGCAATTTTGATCGAATGGCCACTAACGATACAAATCAGCCGAGGCGGCATTAGCGTGCCGGTTCGGTAATGATGGCCGAATGCTAAGCCGCGCCGGACGCCATCTTGTTTGGCGAGCTGGTCGCCATTTTGGTCAGACGTCGGATTTGCGTCACGGAGCGTCCCGCAGACGATACGGGGCCCTCTGGCGTGAATCTCTTCTTTATTTGTTCGTCAATATATTGTTTTCGCAATAACAAGAAAGCCAATGTTTTTTGCGATTTTAAACATAAACAGTAAACACACTCACAAGTAGTTGTTAAGTATGTTGAGATATAGGTAAACCATTTTTTAAAACTTCAACAACAACTTCTCTGAATTCGATTTTTCAGACACAGGGGTAAAAATATTAAACATAAAAAATAAACTTTATAAAATAAAACAAATTTATTTTAACCACTTTTTATTGGTAAACTTTTTCCAACCGGTTTCGACAAGAACCATGTCATCCTCAGGGTTTATGTACTAATTCTAAAATATTGAAATAAACATTGAGTATTTCAATGTTTTAGAATTAGTACATAAACCCTGAGGATGACAAGGTTCTTGTCGAAACCGGTTGAAAAAAGTGTACCAATAAAAAGTGGTTAAAACAAAGTTGTTTTATTTTATAAATTTTACAAAATGTGCCACAAAGTATCTGTGAAAAACATCAAGTGGTAAGCCTGCGCGGCGCGCTGTCATAGTCTGTGCGCGCAATGTGTACCTACTCAAGTTTTAGACAAGATTTTGAGTACTACGTTTAATATATCTTTAAAAATTGTTACTTTAAAATAAATACAACAACATTTAATTTTATTTGCAAGGCATCAAATTTGGTTTGTATAACATCAAATTTCAAATGAAAAACCTGTAATTGTTAATTATTTTAAAAAATATCTCAAACATTTATTATTCTTTCATAAACTTCAAGCGTATTTCTCCTTCTTTCATAATCTTAATTTTAAACGTTTCTTGAAATAAAATATATAATAACGTGCGACCGACGAAAAAAAAAGATCCGAGTGACACTGGGTGCCGGAACGAAACGGAATGGTTGGAAAGTAAAATTGCGCCAGCAGGAATAAAGCTGCAATTGTCTGGTTCCAGAAACATTAGCGAAGTGTCGGATTGCCGAGTTTTACTGTGACACCCTCTGACACATAGCCGAGAGGATTTTATACGAGTTGTAAAGAATATCTGCAGAACTTTACTTGTTAACTCGGTCGAGCGGTAAAACCGAAACCATTTGCAATTCAGCTCGCCGGCTTAGTAGAACAACCATCAAAGTATCGTTCAATCTGAAGATAAAAATTGTAGGGTGTAGCGGGGTTACTGGAGACGAGGGGTCACTTGAAACTCCCATTTGATTTCTTAATTTTGACGTCTCAACATAAATGAAGAAAAATTTGGAAGACTGGGTATTTACAGGGTATATGACCTGTCAGGCTGGTTAATCAATTACTTTACACACGTGTAACATTCATCGATTCTAACTCATGATTGACAAACACTGCTCAAATTCTTGGATCATCTAAATATATATATATTGTTCAAATTCGAAACATAGTACTTGAATTCACTAGAATATCACTAGAGACATCTATAATGAGTTAAAAGAAGCTTTTCATTGACCGAAAACTCTTTCAATTATATGTGAGGTCCGAATCCTAGATTATAATCACTTACACGAGAAACGCTAGAAAGTATTTTTTTGATTTTATTTCTCTTACATATTGACCAGTAAATTTATTTACAACATTTTGCCAACAACCCAGAATCCTTCTTCCTCATTTATGTTGAGATGTTAAAAAATTATATATAAGTATAGAATAAATTATAATAAATGTATAAAGAACATAAATACGAAGGTAGAGGAATGACAATTGAGATAGTGGTTTCGCCACAGTACGAAACTAAACTTTAAAAAATAAACTAAAAGCTCGAAGGACCTTTGTTTGGCACGTGTGAACAAACACGTGGGACCGATGGTTTCGCCATAGTGTGAATTAAATTATTTAAGAACCAGGTGTCCTGAAATAATTGGCCACCACGTGGTACCAACACGTACGTTCAAAATACAGGGAGAATCTCGTATTCACCCTGTTAATGACAGGACGATTCTAAACCAATGAAATATAGTGATCGTTATTGGAGTCGTGAAATCCCCTCAAGTTAGTCTGATGATGTATCATCGGAACCTTCGAGACAAAGGGACGTCGATTCCGACAAATGGCAACACTGCAGACGAAATAAAAGAACTGACCTCTTATGCTTGGTAGTTGATCCAGCGCTGGGATCAGGGTGATTTTCTCTTGATTGGTTGTCCTTTTTTTTGGCACAGTAAAATAAGTAGCAGAGCACTAAGACTTGCCCGTTGCGGAGTATGAAAAAAACGCTACTGACTAGTGCTTTTGTTTTGTTGGCGAATTCACACTTGAAGTCGTTTCAATTTCAAATGATGTGCGAACAAGTACCGGCCAAACCAGATAGTACGGGCATATAGGACACAGAGAAACCGAGCATGTCGTAAACCAGGCAATAGCATTAAATCTTCATCGAAAGATATCTAGAGGAAGACCAAAAAATTCATGGATGCTGCAAAGAGAAAACATGGCTCGAAGACATGGTACAGGTGGCGTTGTCCATGACAGAAGGACCTACAACATGAGGACGAGGAGAGCTGACTCCAGTAGTCTAAAAAGACGATAAGTTGGGATGTAGCCAGGAAGAAGAAGAATAAATAAATGAATATCATTTTTTGACATCTCATCAAAGATGAAAAAGAATATGAAAGTCTGGGCATTTACGGGGCTGACGACTGTCATAGGCTGGTTTAAGTGATCGCTTTACACAGTGTAACATTCACCAATTCTACCCATTATTGACAACCACACTATTCAAATTCTTGGAAGTTCTATATATATGAACCAATTTAGAAACCTTGTTCTTGAATCACCAGAACTTCACTGGAGACATCTATTGGTTAGATGTAAAGAAGCTTTTTACTAAGCAGATACTATTGTATAAGAATGTGAGGTCCGAATCCTGGATTATAATCACACACATGAGAAACGCCAGAAAATATGATTTTCATTTTTATTATTTAAGCTTAATATTTGACCAGATAATTTATTCACAACATTTTGAGTGTGTCCAAATCCTTGTTTACATAATCTAGATTATCTCCAATTTCAGGAGTTATTTTCATATATTTTTTTTCACTTCCAGACTTCCATATTCTTCTTCACCTTTGATAAGATGTCAAAAAATAATATGAAAATAACTCCTGTGATTGTAAATAATCCAGATTTTGTGAACAAGTACTTGGACACACTCAAAATGTTGTGAATAAATAAATATTAAAATATTTTGAACCGAACAAATGAAAAAGCGAGATTGTTATTTGGAAAGTTTTTTCATGAAATACTAGTACATATCTCCCCATTATTTCTTATAATTTTCAAAAATGCGCAGTAATACGTTTCCGTTGTGCGTTGATTCTAATTAAAGAGTTTAGTTCCGGTAGGTGTCAAAGCCTCGTATTTAAAACACGTTTAAGGTTTAGTATACCATCCTCACCCCGTTCGTATCTTCCCTCTTATAAATTATTCTGCGAAGGGTTGGATAAGTTCTACAGATTTGCCTGCCGATAATTCACCCCTTTTATTTCAGACGTGAAAAAAGGGAAAAACTAACCAAAGTGCGTTACGTAAATTGGATTTAAAAGTGAAAATGAAATATACGTGAAACAAAATAATATACTTTATTTCAGAAAATTCATTCATTTCAACCCTTATCCGCACCCTTATGGTGCATAGGGCACTGCATAATTAAAAAAAACGTTATCCACAATTATTGTAAATAGGGCACTGCATGATATGAACGCAGTATTATCTTGATCTTCAACACATGAAAGAAAGGTGATCATAAATGTTAGAGTGAAAACTTAAATAAAAATAAATATATTTATCATAATAAATATAAAAGGGGGTCAAATAAATATATTTGTTTGACCTCCCCCTGGGAATCGAACTCGATACCTCTAAAACGGTAGCGGAGCGGGCTGACCATTACATTACGGAGGCGGACAAAATTCAGAAAATTACAAACATTATATTCTCTCTGCATTATTCGTAAAACCGTTCTGTTCTCTCTTCTCCACTGCAGGGGTAGGCAAAGAGAATAAAGCGCCACACCACACTGTCTTTGGAAAGATTCTTAGCCCCTTCCACATTAATGCATCTTCTTATCCCCGTCGATTATTCCGACTCCTGACATGACCGCTTTAAAGTAATTGACATACTTAATTATGTCAAGTTTTTCTCGGTCTTCCTCTGCTCCTGTTTTCAACTACATTCGCCTAGTAAATTTGTTTAACCGTTCTTTCTTCACTCATACGTTCCACATTGTCAAACCATCTCAACACACCTTGCTTAATTTGATCGATAATGCTTATCTAATCTTTAATTTTTTCCTTATACTATTATTCGAACATCTATCATACATCGTTTTGCCGCACATTAATCTGAGGGTTCGCATTTCGACTGCATTCAGTCTCTTTTTTCCACTTTCTTGTTCCACATGCCAAAATCATCTCAACACAACTTTCTTAATTTTAGCGATATTGCCTATTGACCTTGAATTCTTTCCTTATTTCACTATTCGAACATCCATCATACATCGTTTTGAGTTTCTATCATATTCATCTGAGAGATCGCATTTTAAGAGCAATCAGTATTTTACTCATTCTTCTTATGCCAACTCCATGTTTTACTTTCCATACATTAGGGTTAGTACCAGGACTTTATTGTGTACTGCCAGTTTAGCTTTCGCTGTTACGTTACCTTTTTTTACTGTCTTATTAAAGCTTAATATAAAAAATGGAGCCTATAATAGGAGTAGGAAGTGTTTGGTTAAGAGAAAGATAAAATTAAATTCATGAAGCGAATATATTTGTTTTATACATTTAATAAAAATAGAGGAAAGGTAAAACAACTCATACAACGTATTAGAATCACGATTATGAATTCAGAAAACCATAAACGTTAAACGAGTCCCTATTTTCGTCGGGCGAATTTCTATTTTAACGGCGTTACAAACTCAGTATGTAAGAACCGTGTTTAACCCTAGAATGCCAAACTATCGTAAAAATTACGACGCCAAAATTACGGTTCCTGAAAAAAAAACAATTTTCACGTCGTTCCTGCGCCTCCTGCTTCACAGTACCATATTATTCTCTTCTTCTTCTTCAGCCTTCTTCTTGGGTCCAGTATTGAACAGAAGCCTCCCTTTTGGACTTGCCCCCCACGGTTTCTGTTTGACGCGACTCTTTTCCAGTGCAGGCCCACCACTTTCCTAATGTCATCGTAGTATCTTGTCTGGGGCCTATCCACGCTTCTGCGTCTTGTTCTAGGCCTCCAGTCAAGTACCTTTTCGTCCATCTATCTTCGGACATACGTGCCACATGACCTGCCTAGTTCCACAAAGTACCTTCCTTATTTCTTAACTCCAAAGAATGTTACTGTCGTGAATTAAAGTTTTGGACGATGAACAGTCGTTCTCATATCTATTATTGTTCCATTTATTGTAGGCTCAGGTGGTAGAACGATATCAGTAAAATATTTTTGTTCTTAGACATTGCTTTATTCTATATACATAGGTAATAGGAGCTCTACGCGAGTGACTGCTTTTAAGGAGAGACTATTCTAAAATGTCCGATTGCCACTACGTAGGTATTCACACGGTTGTGGAGTGTTGTGAATACCTATGTAGTGGGTGTTGTGAATACCTACGCTTCATCCACCAAGGTGCCTGCTGCTGGTTTAGCTTGATCGGTTCATCGTGTTCGGATATTCCTAGCTATCCTCATTGCTATGCGCAACGTGTACAAAGAACTGAAGAATCCATCCTGTACAGACATTGGCCAGAGTCAAGCCATCCAAATGTGACTCCTGACGAATGGAGTCGGCATTTTTTTTCCTTTCTGCTGCTTATATAATCCATATTTCAGCAGCATAGAGAAAAATGGAGTACATGAAACCCCTGCTTTATCTTGGTGTTGATATTCACACCCCGGTTTTTTCAGATTTTGTCTAGCTTAGACCTGGCACTTCTGGCGATGGCGGTACAATGCCTGATCTCTCCGTCGTAAGTTCCTTCATTGGCGATTTGAGGTCCAAGGAACTGAAATTCGTCAATTATATCTAAGCCTTCGAGTGAGTATCCGGATCGCCAAGCTTCTTAGATCGATTAAAAAGATTTATTCCCATTTTATTTCTAAGACGGAGACGTTGGGAGAACAAAAGAGGTGTCGGAAAACCCCAAAAGAGATGGGATGATGACAAAAGTCGCTGTGGGGGGTAAAAACTGACTGCAAGCAGCAACCAACCGGAGGAAATCGAAAAATAGGGAATAGGTCTATATCCAGCAGTGGAGGTCAGAGGGCTCATGAAGAACAAGTAGTATTTTTTACGAATGTTTAGTAACAACGTCGCTCGTAGGATAGCTTAGCGATCTAGGGTTAGAGAGAAATTTCTGTAACGACCGCCATAGAAACGAGCGTGGAAGAATGGAAAGAGCGAGGGAAGGAGTCGAAGGGAAGGACGAGGCGGTATGGCGAGGATATACGGCCGAAAGAGGACCCCTGAAAACTTCGACCCTAATAAAATTCTATTGAAGGTTACATTAGACAATAAATGCCCGACTATAAAATGGACCGGCGTCCGTATATCACCCGAATGGGCGAGATGTCATAAAGGTCGGTGTTACTTTCTACTTTCGCCCGTGTCCGAGAGAGTAACGCTTGTCGTAAAGATTTCGTCGATATTCAATAACAAGTTTTCGCGTGTATTTTCGCTCGGCCAATCGAACTTCAAGTGTAATGTCTGATCGTATTTCGTCCCCTGAACTGAGGCAATTCACATTCCCGAGTCCGCTCCTGATATCCCGGCTATCGGCGGTTGTGTACAATGTACAATGTACAATGCGGCCCTTCAATTTTCCGCACCTTTAAAGAAGGTTTCTGAATTTCTGAATAAATATTGATTTATCCAGAAATATTTCTGAATATTCATCCACAACATTTTAAGTGTGACGTAAAAATATTTTAATTTTTTTTACAAAAATGTCAGTAGTATTAGTAATAGCCACTCATCAAGATATTTTTTCTCCATCGGTTTCGAGACGTACCCGTCTCTTCGTCAGGATAATCACTACAACAGCATGCAAACAATACTAGACGTCACCACCATAGCACTATTCACACTCTTACAACTACACAAAATGTTGATCACGTGTGATCAAATAGACCATAGGTACGGTAGTATATATGGGTCATTTGAGTAAGTTTTTTTTTAAAAAAAGGGTCATAAAAGCGTCTCATTTTAAATGTACACAAGAACTTGACCGAATTATTTTACATACTGAGAAATTTCAGTTTTCATTTTTGAAGGTCAAATTCAAGAAATATGCGTTAAAAAAATTAAAGGCGATATAAAATATGCTTAATTATGCCAGGACTAAAAATAATTATCTCGCAAAAATCTCGTTTTTAAATAAAAATATTTTATTAAATTAATTTATTTTATTGATAAGCATTTAGAAAGTTATAAATTATCTTCAGAACTTTCAAACGTAATAATATAAAAATATTTCTGAAAGTTATTTTTTGTAAAGTACCATGAATTCCATTTTTGCATTTTACGCGAATGCGTCACTAGCCATTAACAATAGAAAGAGCGTACTTGCGCTCAGCGTCATAATACTTCAAGGAAACTTACAGCTCGCCGTAATTGCGACCATAAATGCCTATAAATCATTTGTAACAGCGGACATAAACGCATTTACTTCATGATTTGTTTTCAGTTGCATTTTTTCGAAATATGTTTAATAAAACGCAAAGATAAAAACTGAAATGAATATCAAAAAACCAAATACTGCTTCCAGACGTTTGCTCCATGCTGTTTAATAATGTCGTAGTCGTACAGGAGAAAGTGACCAACTACCAAAACGTAAAATGTTCAGGAGGACCATTTAAGTCACTGTTACTTGGCAAGAAAATAAAAACCAATGCAGTTGGTCATTTTTAACAAGTCAATATATTGTACTTCCAAGTTTAAAATCCTTTGGGATTTTTTCAGGACAGTATTGAGCTAGTAAGATATCAAATAGTTAATAATCACGTTTTTGTAAAACAATGCACTTGGTCACTTTCTCCTGTATGACTACGATGTGTTTTTGGTTTTATAATATCTCTCAAAATGAACTATTCCGATAATACATTTTGTATTGTTTTTAACCATTTAAATCTAATATACACACAAAAACAGAGTAAAATTAAGAATAAGTATAAGTATACATTTTACAATTTTCATGAAATGAACTCATGATCATTTACCCATTCCATTACTTTGCCTTTTTTCCATATTTTATTTTGACCTCTACCATCCGTCGGCAACAAAATAAAAATATTCGGAACAATATATTGCAGTGTTCGACTCCAGTATTTATTGTTTATTCTTGGGACTATCAAACCTTCGTTGTTTGTAAATCGTGTCAAAATCGTTTGTTTTACAGAAACGCGGTTTAGTCTTTATTTTGGTTACCAAGTAACCTGAAGCTGAAACACACACACACAAGTATATAAATCTTCATGGACTTTTATCTTTAATTTTATCACTAGTTCTTAGATTTCCACGTCTTCTTTGATCATCTTCTAATCGTCTTCTTTGATCATCTTCTAATTTTTCTCTATCACTCCGAACATATCGTAGTAATTGTTTTAATACGTCTTCTAATGTTTGATAATCCATTTCCGATTAACAAATTGTCGTTTTAAAACGTGGTAATATTTTTCCTTGTAAATTGGGTGTAAATAATATGTAAAGTGGGTGTATAATAATAAAATAAACAATGTGTTGCTTTGTAATTAAAGTTTATAATTAAACTTTATTCTTAATTAATCTTTACAATATTTTTATATCTATCTATCTATCTATCTATCTGATTCTGACAGTCCAGAATATTCTATTTTTTCTATCTGATGTCTTTTGTTTTATTCAGTGCGACGCATGCGACATCTGGTGGTAGAACTATTTTATGTAGGTACTGTTTGTAAGTACTTAATAAAATGTATAAGTAGGTACCTAGGTATTTTATCACATATATATATATATATATATATGTATATATATATATATATATATATATATATATATATATATATATATATATATATATGTATATATATATATATATATATATATATATATATATATATATATATATATATATATATATATATATATATGTATATATCATTGTGCCTTGTCAGTATATATTTTGCAGTAAATAAATTTTATAGCCATTTCGCCAAACGCCATTGTCACGATACGATTAAATGGCGCAACCATAAAGCACCCACATAACGTTTGGGGTTGGAATTAAATATAATTATATACGCAAAGGCATAATAAAAACATTTTGCTGATGTACTAAGCTGTAGGTGACAAATTAACGGGTTACATTTTTATATGATTGTAATTTTACCCCGAAAGGGTGAGGAACATAAACGTAAACGGAATGAATTGTTCATAAAAAATTTAATAAAATTAATAATTGGCATCAAGAAGTTTGTCTTGAAATATGAAATGTATAGGAAAATTAAAACACACATCCTGCGTCTTTTTCGAAAAATCGTCTTTATAAGAAGCTGAAACTTATTTTTTGACATCTCATTAAAGATGAAGAAGAATATGGAAGTCTGGGCATTTATAGGGCTGACGACTGTCATAGGCTGGTTTAAGTGATCACTTTACACATAAAAAACATTCACCAATTCTACCCATTATTGACAACCACACTACTCAAATTCTATGAAGTTCTATATATATGAACCAATTTTGAAACATTATTCTTGAATCACTAGAACTCCACTAGAGACATCTATTGGTGAGATAAAAATATGCTTTTAATTGATGAGAAACTCTTTTATAAGTATGTGAGGTCCGAATCCTGGATTATAATCACACACATGAGAAACGCCAGAAAATATCATTGTTATTTTTATTATTTAAGCTTATAATTTGACCAGATAATTTATTTACAACATTTTGAGTGTGTCCAAATTTATATTAAATGGTTAAAAGGTTCCAACATTAATTTTGTGAACAAGTATTTGGACTCACTTAAAATGTTGTAAGCTGAAACTTCATTTAAAAAAAATCCGTTACATCGCATTTTTGATAGCTTTTTGAATGGCTGATAAAATATAGGTAAGTAATTGTATCGACACTTCTTTCAACCTATATCTGTTCCTAATGGTACATAAGACATTACAAATATAGAAACAGTGTTATCTTGATCGTTAAATATTGTACATTAAGGAAAAATTATCAGCCTGCGCTTCAGGTACCAGTCCAGGGTAATATTAATAAATATAATAGTGGAAAATCACGAATATTTCATTCGACGAAAGTCGTCAAAGTCAAAGGCTCTAACCTCTGCATTGTGGAAGCAGACAAAATCCATTTCTCCCAAAAAAAAATAAAATATGAACGGCTGTGATAATTAAACATATTAATAAAATAAATCAGAAGAAACAACCTAGTTTTTTTAGTGATTTAGGGGAATTGAGTTAAATAAAGTTTGCAGGGTTCTTTTTTTTCGATAATGAAGAGGTGGGGGGATTTGTCAAACTTTTATTTTTATTTTAATTTAGTTTTTTCTGTATTTCTCCTCGGACGTTTTTGTAAATATTTTTTTTACTTCTTCTTCATCTTCTTGCTCAATGCTGAGCGTCGTGGTCTTCTGGAATGTCAGGCACTTGGTGCACAAGTCCTCTCCATTCTTCCCGGTCCTGGGCCAACTTGATGGCAGCGTTTAGCGAGGATCCGGTTAATTCCTTTATTTGGTCTGTCCATCTTGTTGGAGACCGTCCTCTTGCCCACTTGCCTTCTTTTTTTTTACTAAGTAACGTTAAATTCTTGCTCAAATTTATGGCGAGGCCCTGTGCGGCAGCTGTGTTCCGAACCGCTAAGACGAAAGTGTCATTTAAAAGTGTCGTGGTATCGATACGTTATTTAACCTCACTAATTACTGTGCTATAATTAAAATGAATAGAAGTTGACTGAAAAAAATCAGTCTTGTTTTAATTTTAATACAAAAAATATGAACCTATACCATATACATATAAAGTAATTATTAAACAAAAAAGTATCGCTGATACAAAACCAATAACTTTGAAAAAAATTATGAAAAGTGGAAAAAACATAATACTAATTTGCGAGTAATATCTTAAGTAAGGGTATTTTTATCGCAAAATAAGGTTCCAGCTTTAATAAGCTTCCGAGTAACCACAAAGGTTTTTTTGTGTAAAAAATATCTACACGAACTTAAAAATATATTTCCTTTCACCGTAAAGCTTTGATGCTAATATTTTGTAAATTACTTTCAAATTGACGACTTGGCTTATAAAAGAAGGTACCAACACTTCTACGTCATTCTTCATGCTATCATAATATGAAATGTAATTGTGTATGTATGTATTATATATACATATTAAGGTAGGAGATTTCAATATAAAAACACAACTTTCAATGTTCAAAAGAAAAAGCAGGAACTTTCAAGAATGAAACAAATGATTGATGAGTTAAAAGAAAAAAGTTAATTATTCAAAATGATTCAATAAAGTTCAATTTGATTTTTATTCGTTTGAAAAAAATACCTAGTATAATATTTATAGCATTTACTTGGTGTTAGATAAATATTTTTTACAAAAATGTTAGTAATGTTAGTACATAACCACTCACAAGATTTTAGTCTGTCAGTTTCGAGGCATATTCGTCTCTTCGTCAGGACAACTGTTACTACTAATGGTACTGGAACCCTGATGATGCGGAAGACGGAAACGCGGAAATGGAAACAATAATTTTTTTGTCGAAAATTACAAAGTTATAAGGGCGAGAAGAACAAAGCGACGCCGATAGACAAAGAGCGAGCGCGACGTATATACGTTTGAATTTTAATCTTATCTGAGCACACAAATTTTTTTCCTCCACCCTTTATATATGATTTTAAAGGAGTTACATGTGGTGGGGATAATATTATAAACAAAATAAAAGTCATATTATTTTTTGACATCTCATCAAAGATGAAGAAGAATACGAAGTCTGGGCATTTACGGGGCTGACGACCGTCATAGGCTGGTTTAAGTGATCACTTTACACACGTGTAACATTTACCAATTCTACTCATTATTGACAACCAGACTACTCAAATTCTTGGAAGTTCTATATATATGAACCAATTTAGAAACCTTGTTCTTGAATCACTAGAACTTCACTAGAGACATCTATTGGTGAGATGTAAAGAAGCTTTTTACTAAGCAGAAACTCTTATATTGGTGAATGTTACACGTGTGTAAAGTGATCAATTAAACCAGCCTATGACGGTCGTCAGCCCTGTAAATGCCCAGACTTCCATATTCTTCTTCATCTTTGATGAGATGTCAAAAAATAATATGAAAATAACTCCTGTAATTGGAGATAATCCAGATTTTGTGAACAAGTATTTGGACACACTCAAAATGTTGTAAATAAATTATCTGGTCAAATTATAAGCTTAAATAATAAAAATGAAAATGGTATTTTCTGGCGTTTCTCATGTGTGTGATTGATATCCAGGATTTGGAACTCACATACTAATACAAGAGTTTCTGCTTGGTAAAAAGCTTCTTTACATCTCACCAATAGATGTATCTAGTGAAGTTCTAGTGATTCAAGAACAAGGTTTCTAAATTGGTTCATATATATAGAACTTCCAAGAATTTGAGTAGTGTGGTTGTCAATAATGGGTAGAATTGGTGAATGTTACACGTGTGTAAAGTGACCACTTAAACCAGCCTATGACGGTTATAAGCCCCGTAAATGTCCAGAATTCCATAATGTTCTTCATCTTTGTAGAAATGTCAAAAAATAATATGAACTTTATTATGACTTCTTTTTTATCTAAGCGCTATAAGATTGATGCAAGATTCACTGTCTTTGTCTTTTCTTGTATGTAGTTTTATTAATAGCTAATTTAAATTATTAATGCTAAGGATAATTTTAATGTTGGATTGATATGCCCCAAAACATGTAATTTTAAATAAATTAGGCATAAATGAAATTGAATTGGAAGTGGACGAATAGCAAATTATAATGAAAACAACTCGTAAGCTAAGATAAAGTTGGTAAGTTCTTTATATCATAACAAGATTACGTCTATGATGAGATTTCATCTGGCAGATCCCACATACAACTCTTTAAATGGCCAATAAAAAACTTGGTTAAGTATGATTAAGGCTGTTACCAAAAGTTATTTTGGCACCCTGATGTGGACACGTCCGGTGAACACAATCGGTTCTGAAAAATCGATATTTTTATTAGGAAAGTAATTTTACGTTTTGAAAAAGGTGCTAACTTTTAATAACACGTAAAAATAAAATATCTTTACATGGTAATGTCTCTCCAAAGAGATTGTCTGACGATATTTGTAGCTGTGGGGGGCTAAAACTGTCTGCAAGCAGCAAGCAACCCGAGGAAATGGAAAGAGGGGTAAGAGGCCTTTATCCAGCAGTAAGGCGGCTGTCCAAACTTAAAACACAATAAGGGACATTTTTTGTAGTACGTTTTTTTTTGCATTTTTGGACTAGGTAGAATCTACTTAATCCAAAAATGCAAAAAAAAGTACTACAAAAAAATGTCCCTTACTGTGTTTTGAGTTTGGACAGCCGAAGGGTCAGAGAGCTTGCGAAGAAGAAGAAAATATGCGAGAATATAACTTAATAAATAAAAAATCGTCAATTTTCAGTTAAGCATGTTTTCGGAATGTTCAGAAAATATACTATATCCCAGCAAAAGAGGTATATTTTTAACTTAATATTTACCCGCTACATGGCAGAAAGTGTTGTTTTTGCATTTTGAAGAAAAGTTATTGTTAAATTATTGTTTTAAATATACTAAATATTTTTCAAATGTAGAAAAAACCTTCAGGTTTTACCTAAAAAGATCTGTTGCGCAGTAAAAAGTTCAATAAGTGGCTTGATATTTATTTTCAATACATTGTATTATATTTTTAAACTTTGAAAACGTTCTCCTAAAAAATCAAGGTTTTTGATTTATGGCTTTGTTGAAAGGAGTGAGCGATATATGTAATATATCTCTCTATAAGGTATACTCATATAAGGTTTTCCCCTATAACATTTGCGGCCTTGACCTAGATAGACGCGATCAGCGGAAGTAATAGATTGTAGATATCGCCTCTTTTTCTGCAGAATGACACATGTACATAGATACCAATTTAAGGAAAACTGTTGAAAAAAACGTTGAAGCGTTGTTTATATCAAATAAATGTAATTATTTATTAACAATTTATTATGTCAGACGCTGAATTATTCATTTAAAGGATATAATATTAATACGGTGACTCACTTTGAGGTGAAAAATTTATCGTTTTTGCACACGAAAAATCTAAGTATCTCAGGGCTTACGACCTGGCATTTAGCTGGCTTTAGTGATTACTTTATACACTTAACATGACCTATGACCTGCCTCCGAAGTGTTATGGTCAGCACGTTTAACAACCGTTCTGGAGGTCCCGGGTTCGATTCCCAGAGGGGGGTCAAATAAATATGAATGATTTTTTCACTGTAACATTTATTCAATATTACCCTGGACTGGTACCTTTAACGAAGGGCTGATCACCATTCCTTCATGTGTTAACGATCAAGATAACGCTGCGTTTATATGATGCAGTGCCCTATGCACCATTGGGGTGCGGATAAGGTGTTCGAAAAAGAAGATGACAGGTCGGTAAGCCCTGTGAATACCTAGACCTCCATATTCTTCTTCATCCATGTTTATACGTTGAAAATGTTCTAGACATTGTTTACAAGCATTATTGGCGGGTAAATTATTTTTCGTATTCAGGAAAATGTTATGGGGTATTAAGGCCCGCCATCGCCAGTATTCCGAGAGGATTCTGAGCTGAGATTAACATAATTATTTTTGGCAAGTAGCCACATGCCAAACAAAATGTGGCCATTTTCTCAAGTTGTAATGAGTTTGCATTCGCGATACACTCCCATCACTGCGGTAATGGGCCGGCATATTAGGGGCCTTGTAGTTATGGTCTCTGCATGTATAATGTACATACTCCCTTAACGCCCCGTTCACGACCAAATTCACTAATAATAATATTTCATTACAAGTTCACAATATTTTGGGATTCTCCAAATCTTTGTTTTGAGTAATGATCAATGAGCATAGAACAAAGAACAGTAAGCAATGACCAATGAGCATTGAGCAAAGAACAATGAGCAATGAGCAAATAGAAATCACCAATGAGTAATAAGAATTGAGCATTCAGCAAAGAACAATGACCAATGAGCATTGAGCAAAGAACAATGAGCAATGAGCAAATAGAAATCACCAATGAGTAATAAGAATTGAGCATTCAGCAAAGAACAATGACCAATGAGCATTGAGCAAAGAACAATGAGCAATGAGCAAATAGAAATCACCAAAGAGTAATAAGAATTGAGCATTGAGCAAAGAACAATGACCAATGAGCATTGAGCAAAGAACAATGAGCAATAAGCAAATAGAAATCACCAAAGAGTAATAAGAATTGAGCATTGAGCAAAGAACAATGAGCAATGAGCGTTGAGCAATGAGAATAGAACAAAAAACAAAGAGCAATGAGCAATAAGCAATGACCAATGAGCAATGAGCAGTAAGTAGTAAGCGATAAGCAAGAAGCGATGAGTAATGAGCACTGAGCAATGAGCAATGAGCAATGAGAAATCGGCAATGAGTAATGAGAAATGAGCATTGAGAAAAAACAATGATTAATGAGCAATGAGCGTTCAGCAATTAGCATAGAGCAAAGAACAAAGAGCAATGAGCAATAAGCAATGAGCAATAAGCAACGAGAAATGAGCAACGAGCCTTGAAAACGAGAAATGAGTCATGAGCAATGAGCAATGAGCAATGAGCAATGATCACTGAGCAATGTGCAGTGAGCAGCGAGCAATGAGCAATGAGCAATGAACAATGACCAGTGAGCAGTGAGCAGCGAGCAATGAGCAATGAGTTATGAGTAATAAATGAAAAGTAATTAGTCTGAATAATCGGTGGATGTGTAAATTATTTATCTACCGCTACGGGAAAGCGACGATGGTTAGCTATTAAGTTTTGTTAGCAAGGAACAAAAAATATGAAATTGCTTACATTTAAATAAAATTTCACGCTTTTTCCAATATAAGGTTCAAATACGTTCATATACCTTCTGATAGGCAATCGTCTTAAGAATATTAAAATGGCGCCGCCATATATCGCGATTTAAACAATAAAAACATGAATAATTTCCAGAATGACTTAAAATGGCTATAACACGATTTGCAAATAATATTTCCATAAATTTGTAAAGTTTCTCAAGAAAAGCACTAACCTTAAATCTTATTTCGTCCATAATATGTGATAACTTTATGAGAGTTAATAAAACTTGGAGAAGTCCAATTTTGAATGTATTCAACATACCATATACGAATATGTATACATACATTTCTCGCCTAGTTATGGCATTTTTAAACGAATGGAGTTCTACAAATTAAACGCCAAATCAATAAATAAAAGAGTTATTGAAAGGTAGGGAGTTAAAAATTATTAGTATTATATAAATAAATAAATAAATAAATAAATAAATAAATAAATATATATATATATATATATATATATATATATATATATATATATATATATATATATATATATATATATATATATATATATATATATATATATATATATATATATATATATATATATATATATATATATATATATATATATATATATATATATATATATATATATATATATATATATATATATATATATATATATATATATATATATATATATATATATATATATATATATATATATATATATATATATATATATATATATATATATATATATATATATATATATATATATATATATATATATTTGCTCGTGTCGTGTATTACATGTCGCTCACTCCTTTCAAGAACGTCATAAATCAAAATTCGTCAATTTTCAGTTGTGCATATTTTCGGAATGCCCAGAAAATGTACCATATCCCAGCAAAAGCAGCATATTTTTAACTTAATATTTACCCGCTACAGGGCAGAAAGTGTTGTTTTTAGATTTTGAAGAAAAAGTATTGTTTAATAATTTTTTTTAAATATGCGTAATAATTTTCAAATGGAGAAAAAACCTTCAGGTTTTACCCTAAAAAAATCTGTTGCACAGTAAATAGTTCAATAAGCGGCTTGATACTTATTTTTAATATATTGTATCATATTTGTAATCTTTAAAAACGTTCTCCTGAAAAATCAAGTATTTTGATTTATGACGTTCTTGAAAGGAGTGAGCGATGTGACCTCTTCTGTGGTCTGAATTCTGTGCTAGCGAATATCCCCTTAATGATTTATGATGATTATCAGCAATGTGTGTGCGTCTTAAATTTTTTTTGTATCTTTCTCATTTAACATGACTGAGCCAAAGTAACGCGTGGTCGGATACAGCACGTATATTAATATGCATGTAGGGTGAAATGTATATGGTATTTTTAATCATCGTGAATTTCAGTGCTCTCAAACGATTTTCCTGAAAAAAATGAATAAAATGTTTGCATATTTCAAATAAAATCACATTTCCACCGGAGAATTTCACGATATGAATATTTATCTGACGTTAAACTTTTATATGGCAAATATTGTTATTTTATATACGAGTATGTAATATGGAAACGTCATGGCCTGAGGGATGCTGTATCTGTGCGTTCTCTGCCATTCGGTTTTATTCAATCCGCTGTAATCTTTTGGTCAAAATTGCATAAAATCTGCAATATGCAATATACAACATATCGCTCACTCATTTCAATAACGTCATATATAAAAAACTTTTCAGGAGATCGTTTTTAAAGCTTAAGAATATAATAAAATGTATTAAAAATAAATATCAGGCTACTTATTGAACTTTTTACTGTGGAACAGATCTTTTAAAATAAAACCTAAAGGTTTTTTCTACATTTGAAAAATATTTAGTAAAAAAAAATAAATTAAACAATACCTTTTCTTCAAAATCAAAAACAACACTTTCTTCCCTGTAGCGGGTAAATATTAAGTTATCGTGATTTTTCCGCCAGTTTTTGGGCAGTTTTTAAAAGAACCAGACTCGAGAAATCTTTTGATTGGGGGCTTTTCATTTTTTACCTATTTTTAAAACCTGGGTTTACTCTTCTGAATTTTATACAATTATTGGAGATTACTCAGTTTCACTCAAATCAAATTTCCTTGGCATTTTAATATAAAATTATGAAGGCTTGAAAGGAAAATATAAATAAAAAAATGCATTTATTCACTGATTATAGCATATCAAATATAAAACTGACCCTTGAAAGGAGTAAATAGAGTTTTGAAATAAATCACGCCTCTAATTGTTGTGTGTCGAGATAGCAAGCAGTAAGTAGTAGATAAAATCCATCAAAATATAATACAATTCGAAAAGATTGCAAGTATTCCAAGAATTGTAGTATTTAAAGACATAAACCAATTTGTCCGCCTCCGTAGTGTAATGGTCAGATGCTCGGCTACCGTTCTGGAGGTCCCGGGTTCGATTCCCAAGGGGGGTAAAATAAATATAAGTGATTTTTTCACTGTAATATTTATTCAATATTACCATGGACTGGTACCTGAAGCGGAAGGCTGATCACCTTTCCTTCATGTGTAAACGATCAAGAAAACACTGCGTTTATATGACACAGTGCCCTATGCACCATTGGGGTGCGGATAAGGGTTTTATATATATATATATATATAAACCAATTCTGTGGGGGGTGCCTTATACATATGGCCAAGGATGTATATATGTAGGTATTTTTCCCTATTTTCTAACCGTCATGCGTCACTTCCAATGTCTTTCACGGGTTAGATCACGTGTAAAACCACTTATGAACAATTTCACCGAGGGCACGTGTCCCCAAACTTTGCGAGAATTTTAATTTCCAATTACTTACAGGCGAAACGTCATAAATAACCCGCGGTGGCGGCAAACGATTCCGACTTGATTAATGTCGTGACGTCACACAGCCCCCAAGGAGGGGTCGAAAGTGGAAAAAAGCGAAGAGGAAGATTACCTCAAACAATTCCCGTAAATTAAATTTGGAGCATAAAACCCAATGATGCGGCGCGGGCGCGCGTATTATTTCTCTTTACGCCGAGGTTTTGACAGTTTTGAGGCCTCTGGCGCTTCGGTGTTGTTAAAACGCCATTTCGGCGACAGATGGAAAGTTATCGCTCCTCCGAGCACAGTTTGGGGAGCTGCGGAAACTGAAAATATGCACAGTGGTATACCCGACGATGGATGCAGTCGAAATGCGATCCCACAGACGAATGAGCAGCGAAACGATGCATGATAGATGTTCGGATATCCGAATGCGGTCGAAATACGATCCCTTAGACAAATGTGCGGCAATACGATGTATGATAGATATTCGAATATTTTAATGCAGTCAAAATACTGGTCAAATAAAGTATGTAAATGTGGAAAAAACTGTATAGTTGTTATTTTATTATTGATTGTTTTTATGTTACAGTACCACAATTTATGCTACAGAACGATTTTTATAAAAACATGTATGGATATGAGAAAATGCGTTTCACATAATGGACTTACTCCTAGAACGAATTAAATACATTATACGAGACATCACTGTATAAAATAATATAATAAAACCCTTACCCGCACCCCAATGGTGCATAGGGCACTGCTTCATATGAACACAGTGTTATCTTGATCGTTTACACACGAAGGAAGGTGATCAGCCCTCTGCTTCAGGCACCAGTCCAGGGTAATATTGAATAAATATTAGAGTGAAAAAATCACTTATATTTATTAGACCCCCCTGGGAATCGAACCCGGGACCTCCAGAATGATAGTCGAGCGTGCTGACCATTACACTACAGAGGCGGACGTATATAATATATATAAACGTATTTCACTGTATATAATATATATAAACGTATGATTGGTGTTAATTTGAACTGGCTAATAGTCAAAAAGGTCTGAAGGTTAGCTGTTATCCGAAAAAAGTTCAGCAATGATATCTTTCCGTCATTCATATAAAAAGTAGGTCCAAATTAACGTGGTGCATTTCCGAGAATTTCTGTGTGACTGAACACATCGCTCACTCCTTTTAAGAACGTCATATACCAAAAATCGACAATTTTCAGTTGTGCATCTTTTCGGAATGGCCAGAAAATTTACTATATCCCAGAAAAAGAGGCATATTTTCAACTTAATATTTACCCGCTACAGGGCAGAAAGTGTTGTTTTTGCATTTTGAAAAAAAGATATTGTTTAATTTTTTAAAAAAAAAGTTCGATAAGTGGGTTGATATTTATTTTCAATAAATCTCATTATATTTTTAAACATTAAAAACGATCTCCTGAAAAATCAAGTTTTTTGATTTTCACTCCTTTCAAGAACGTCATAAATAAAAAAAACTTGATTTTTCAGGAGAACGTTTTTAAAGTTTAAAAATATAATACAATGTATTAAAAATAAATATCAAGCCACTTACTGAACTATTTACTGTGCAACAGATCTTTTTAGGTAAAACCTTTTTAGGTAAAAAAATATTAAGTATATTTAAAAAAATAATTAAACAATACCTTTTCTTCAAAATGAAAAAACAACACTTTCTGCCCTATAGCGGGTAAATATTAAGTTAAAAATATGCCGCTTTTACTGGGATATAGTACATTTTCTGGGCATTCCGAAAACATGCAGGGCTGAAAATTGACGATTTTTGAAATATAACGTTGTTGAAAGGAGTGAGCGATTTGTGACCTGCTCAGTTCCACTTTAGTTCCGCGATTCTTTGAGTCACATCTGTTACCTTGGTCTTTTAAAATAAGGGTATGCAATCGACAAAATGGATAAAGAAGAAGAAAAATAACGAAGATATATAAAAAAACAGAAATACTGTAAAAGTGAACTGTGTTATCAAGTACCCATCATATTTTTACATTTAAAAACAAAAATTAACTATCCTACAAATTGTATTCATGATATTTATTGCAAAGTAATGTCAGCACAAATTTTTTGTACCAAATTGAATTTATCTGACATGATTTAGTATTTTTAATTAAATATTTAGTCTTTTTTACAAATAACAGCGTATGGCAGCTAGCGCAGGACAAAATTATTAAATCTACTGTAAATAAAAACATGTTGAATAATGAAAATATGATTTCATCATGAATAATTCATTACTATTCACTAATCGAATTATTTTAACGAATCTGACTGATTTTCGGTTTTTCAGTTTTCATACATTTTGCGTAAAATATTAGTATGACTTAATGATTGTATTTGTAATACTTTTTTTGACATCTCAACAAAGATGAAGAAGAATATGAAAGTCTGGGCATTTAAGGGGCTTACGACAGTCATACGCTGGTTTAAGTGATCACTTTACACACGTGTAACATTTACCAATTCTACCCATGATTGACAACCACACTACTTAAACTCTTGGAAATTTTATATAATATATATTGTTCAAATTCGAAACAAAGTGCTTGAATTCACTAGAATTTCACTAGAGACATTTATAGTGAGATGAAAGAAGCTTTTTATTTATCAGAAATTCTTTCATTTCATCAAATGGTCAAATTTAAGCTAAAATAAAAAAAATGTATTTTCTAGCGTTTTTCGTGTATGTGATTATTATTCAGGATTCGGACCTCATATACAAATGAAAGAGTTTCTAATATTCTTCTTCAACTATGTTGAGATATCAAAAAAAGTATTTGTATTAAATTAACAAAAATGCATTTTTACCTGTTGAGAACATCTGTAGTTCTCAAAACTAGCCGTATTAACATTAATAAACTCAGAAAGTGGTCTCATACAAGTGTTTTATTTTCATATTTAAAATGTATAACTTCGTTTTTAGAGAGTACAACTATCTATTTAACCCTCATCAGCACCGAATGGTGCATAGGGAACTGTATAGTATTGACAGTGTTATCTTGATCGTGTAGGCAAGGTGATCACGCCTGCGCCTCAGGAACCAGTCCAGGGTAATATTTATTAAATATTGTATAAAATCACTAATATTCATTTTACCCTGCCCCCCCTGGGAATCGAACCCGAGACCTCCAGCATGGTGGCTTAACACGCTGACCATTACACCACGGAGGCAGACCAAAATAACATCTATAATGTAAATATTAATAGCTTTGGAAAATTTACAGCAATTTTTCTAAAATAATTTGCTACCTCAAAGGCAGATATTTGATGAAATTTAATATTACATAAGTAAAAAAAAATGTATCGTCACAAAGACTTTCGAGATTGATATGTTTTTCAAATAATGCCCGCCGACCTACCCAACCATAAAGCGACGAATTGTTAAAGAAAATAGAAAAAAAATACAAACAAAATGGCCGAAATTCCAAAAGAAACGCTGCCTTTTATCTCTGTTATGTAATTAAAGCCACCCAGTGGTTATTTGTTAGGGGTTTCCATTTCGTGTTTTTCATTTTTACATCCAAACACTGGTAGGAAGATCAACCATTTTGGTCTGCCGTGTACTTAAAAGCTCAATTCAGCTGAAGGTATTATTTATTTTCGCATTTTTTGGGTGAAATTATCGTTAAATTGTAACAGTTAATATTTGTATCATACTGTTATTCAATTCTTTTAAAATTGTGGAAATATTAACCTAAACAAACCGACAATTCGAAACAAAGTAGGATTATTATTTATTTATTGACTTGGCGTTTAATTTGTAGAACTCTATTTTAATTTATGTATTAATTTTAAATCAAACACAAATTTTTTAAGTCTACTAAATTGTCTATAATTTAGTAGACTCAAAAAATCTGTGTTTGATTTAAAATTAATACATAGGATTATTACGTTTGTATTAATTACACAAGTGATAAAACATTTTTGGTTTTCTGAAAAGGATAATTTATGAGGCGAATGTAATTGGACAAAGGAGTAGAGGAATATCGACAAAAACTTGGCACGATCAGGTATGACAAATACTTGAAAGTAGTCGTAACAATCGGCGGGTATGTATGAGGAGATGCATGAACGTGGAAGAAGAGAAGAATGTTTGCAAAGACAGAGTGATGTGGCGTTCTATTCTCTCTGCCTACCCCTGCGGAGAAGCGACGTGATGGTTAGTTAGTTAGTTAGAAAAGGATAACTTTGTGAAATAACACAATGATTTAAATTTAAAAATAAAACATTCTACAATATCACTACATTGATACATTTTGACATCTTAACAAAGATGAAGAACAATACAGTATTTTCAGGGCTTATGATTTGTCACAGACTGGTTAAGTTATCACTGTACTAACGTGCAACATTCACCATTCTACCCATTATTGACAACCACATTTATAAAATTTGGAACTCCTAGATATATTGATTAGTCTTATGACAGTATATATGAGTTCACAACAGCCATCTTAGTTGGATTGAGGAAAGATTTTATTTAGCAGCGACCCTTTTATTTGTATCCAAGATGGAGTTTTTCCATACTGGGAAATGTCTGAAAACGTGATTTTAAATTTTTTATTTAGTTTATGATTTGACCAATTATTTTTATTTACAACATCTTGAGTGTGTCCAAATACTTGTTCACAAATCTGGATTATCTCCAATTATATGAAATATCTCATATATTTGAAGATAATCCAGATTTGTGAACAAGTATTTGGTCACACTCAAAATGTTGTAAATAAATTAACTGGTCAAATTATAAGCTAAAATAATGAAAATAAAAATTATATCTTCGGGCGTCTCTCATGGATGTGATTATAATCCAGGATTCGGACCTCACATGCTAATAATAAAAGAGCTCCTGCTCAATAAAAGCTTCTTTTCATCTCACCAATAGATGTCTCTAGCGAAGTTCTAGTGATTCAAGAACAATGTTTCTGAATTGTTTCATATAAGTATATAGAACTTCCAAGAATTTGAGTAGTGTGGTTGTCAATAATGGTTAGAATTGGTGAATGTTACACGTGTGTAAAGTGATCACTTACCCAGCCTATGACGGTCGTCAGCCCCGTAAATGCCCAGACTTCCATATTCTTCTTCATCTTTGATGAGATGTCAAAAAAAAAATACAGTTGTTATTATTTATTTTTTCTTGAATGTTTTTCGCGGATACTTTGTGGCACATTTTATAAACTTTATAAAATGAAACAACTTTTTTAAGTGTACCAATAAAAAAGTGGTTAAAACAAAGTTGATTTATTTTATAATTTTATAATAGTATTAATATTATTAATAATTTATTATAGTATTAATATTAATATTTTATTCTCCTCCGTCTTAATCCTCATTGCTGAGGGTTGTGACCCTTGCAGAAGCAATGACTCTTCTCCAGTTATCCCTTGACTGCGCTGCACGTAGCGCTCCAACCACTGAGGTGCCTGCTGCTGCCTTAATTTGATCGGTCCATCGTGTGGGGATCTTCCTCTCCCTCTCTTTCCCTCCAGGCTACCGATCACAACTAGTCGTTCCAGGCTATCCTCGTTGCCACGCGCAGCGTGTCTACAACATTTTATAATAGTATTTATATTTGGAAACACTCAAAATGTTGTCACTTTATAAGGTTTATTAATGTAAACACTACCAGTTTCGAGAACATTCGATGTTCTCACCAATTCAAATTCAAATTCAAATTATCGCAAACGGTAAATATTTGTATCGTTTGTTTATTCCATTCTTTAAAATTGTGGAATATTTATGTAAACAAACCGAAAATTCAAAACAAAACAGGATTATTATTTCTGTATCAATTGCGCAGATGTTTAAACTTTTTTTTAGTTTTCTGAGTTTTATTAAATGATACAAAAATATGCCACACAAATTCTTCGAGGAACATCTAGTAAACGCCTTGGCATTTTCCATTTTGTTCAGAATCTGAATGTAGGCGCCTTAAGCTAAAGGAAACATTAAAAAAGACATCCAGCCATCCTTCAAACGTTGGATGTGACCGACATTAGTTTATATTTTGTATTTATGTATTAATTTTAAATCAAACACAGATTTTTTGAGTCTACTAAGTTGTATTTTATTAACAAAAACACATAAAAAAATATATTGTGACGATTGTTTCGCCTTGTTAGGGCATTATCAAACGAATTCGTTTAATAATGCGTTTAATAATGTTAGGGCATTATCAAACGAACATTCGTTTGATAATGCCCTAACAAGGCGAAACAATTGTCACAATATAATTTTTTATGTGTTTTTGATAATAAAATATTAAAATATTAAAATTAAGTATTATTGTCCGCCTCCGTAGTGTAATGGTCAGCACGCTCGGCTACCGTTCTGGAGGTCCCGGGTTCGATTCCCGAGGGGGGTAAAATAAATATAAGTGATTTTTTCACCGTCATATTTATTCAATATTACCCTGGACTGGTACCTGAAGCGGAGGGCTGATCACCTTTCCTTCATGTGTAAACGATCAAGATAACATTGCGTTTATATGACGCAGTGCCCTATGCACCATTGGGGTGCGGATATGGGTTTTATTATTATTATTATTTTGTTAATAAAATACAACTTAGTAGACTAAAAAATCAGTGTTTGATTTAAAATGAATACATAAATTAAAATGGAGTTCTACAAATTAAACGCCAAATCAATAAATAAATTATATTTTGTATATTAAAAGCATTGTTAACTTTGTGGTATGGTAATATAACACTCTCCTTATCATTCATCGTTCACTTCGAGTAATACCACTTAAAAAATGTATTAGACAAAGTGAACGATAAAAGGTATACACTTAGTTTATTTTGCATATCAAAAGCTTTGTCAACTGTGTCGTATGGTTATATAACACTCTCTTTATCATTCATCGTTAACATTGTGTAATAACACTTCAATAAAAAAGTGATATTATACAAAGTGAACGATGAATGATAGGGAGAGTGTAATGTTAGTAAATACATAGTTCAGTTGATGACCGGATATCGATGGAGAATTCACGAAATTTACACTTTATTAAAAAATGTAATACAGCAAGCCCTTATATTAAATTTACTAGCATTTTATTTCGGGAATTTACATACAACCATTTGTTATAAAGTGACGTGCGATTGTTTTACGTACGTACTCTTTTCTGTCAAGTTACTGAAAAGAAAATTGAATATGTAAATTTCTGAATAAAACATAAACAATGATGGAAACCGGAAAAAACACGCCACATCCTTTTTTTATATTATTTTTTTATCCTTTCATACTACGGGTGGATTTTTTTTATCAAATATTATTCTACATGAATATTTACGTCTCTTGTGCTTTAATTTTATAACGCAAATATGCTTTTTTTCTTTAAAAAATGTTTCCTTATGATATCCACATATATTGATTTTTCATTTTAAATAATAAGATTGACTAACTGACTTGTAATCATCGCACCCCTTCTTGCAGGGGTAGGCAGACAGAATAGAATGCCACTCTACTCTTGCATTTCATTTTTGAACAACCATATTGCTTAAATTCTTGAAACCTGTACGTACAGTATTTTCAGAATTCAAGAATGATCAATAACTGGCAGAATGGTGAACGTTACACAAGTGTACAAAGTGATCATTTAAGCCAGCCAAATGCCAAGTCATTAGCCCTAGGATGCCGATTATCTTGTTTAATTTATTTTTAAGCAATAACCCGCAAAGCCTCTACTTGTAGAGGCATGTCTGCATTTAAGATAGTAAGGATAGGGAAGGGAATCTGGACCAATTGAAAATAAACATTTCTTGAATTTATTTTGCACTTGGCGGGAATCGAACCATGATCATGATGATAGGTAATAACAAATGATGCGGTGTTTAAGTAATTTTTTTATTAAAAATGTTTTATGTACGTTAAATCAAAGTCTATTTAAATTTATATTTTTTGGTATTCCAGTACCTACCGTAACTAAACTTTCAAATACTAGAGATTGTAGAAGTTCACCTTGAAATACGTATATTTCTTAAAGTAATCAGATTGTAACCACCATTAATATTTTTTGCGAATGTTTAGAACAGTTCGCGGGAGCTCCCGCGGCCATAAATTACGCCGAAGACACATAAAGTGTTTAATGTACAAAGTTTGACTATCGCCGGAACTTTTAAAGTCCCTACCGGAAATGTTAAAATTTAACACCCTTAAAAACTAATAACCCCGCGATACTTTGATTTTGGCTAGCAACAAAGATTTTGCCCATTTAACGATTGAAGTTTTAATCGATCGACTTTGCCTATTAAATGTTGATGGTCATTACACGGGCATGCCGGAACTCAATTTATGAAAGAAGTTTAAGTGTATTTTGTTGTTGTCAACAAAGTGAGAAGAAGTCGTTAAAGCCTCTATTACAATAAAGACCGGGGGTCGTGTTAAAAATAGAAAAGAACGGCACCCCAATTGCGCAAATTCTAATTCTCGTGACAAAGGATAAATTCGTTTCAAAACCGGAGACATTCAAATTGGGGGTACCTTTTTCCAAGCGAAACTTTCGCAAATAGTGCTAGGTCGTGAGTTAGGGTTGTTTTTTCCATCGTTTGTTTGAAACTTTAGTGTAATGTCACCGTGGCTGTTTAATTTCTACATACTTGGATAATTTCATAAGAAATTTAAAGGCTTAAATGTTGTTGTTAAAATGATCGATTTGGCTGTTTTTCGTATGCTCGAGACATTCGAATTGGCAGTACTTTTTTCCTAGAAAAACTTTCCCAAATAGTGCTAGGTTGTGAGTTAGGGTTGTTTATTTCCATCGTTTGTTTGGAATATTTATGTAATGTCACCGTGGCTGTTTAATCAAAATAAAATTTTACGATTTTAAACCGAAAAATAAACAACATGCGAAGGGGTAAATGGAGAATTAGGCACGATGGAAAGTGGAGAAAACAATCGTACATCGGATGCGGTATTTCCGCGGAACAAGCTTATCAGGATGACCGAGATAAATAAAGATGAATGGTCCGAGGGTAGAAACCTTGTCAGGGTAGACTTTTGGTGACGTCAGGGGCGTTAGCCAAATAACTAGATGTAGATGGATAATTGCAAGAAAGGTTTAAATATTTGAAGGCTTTTGTATGCTGACGAGCGTCTGCTATCTCAAGAATGTTTGCAAACACAGAGTGGTGAAGCATTCTATTCTCTCTCTCTACCCCTGCGGGGATAATGGCGTAATGGGGAGAGTTATCATTCATATGACGAAGTTATTGGATCTTTTAATTTATTAATAGATCCAATACTTAAGGTGCAGTTTGTATGCTGAAATATAACATAATATGAAATATTAAGAATTGATTTCCCAATCACAAAACGAATCCTGAAAATTGCAACATGACAGTCAATATTACGCGTTCCCTAAAATAACGTTTGTATGATTTATGGGCATTCTGGGAACATAGACAAAAATGGTGATGAATTCAAAAAAAGCATAG
Organism: Brachycentrus maculatus; assembly: GCF_059751285.1. Taxonomy (NCBI): domain Eukaryota; kingdom Metazoa; phylum Arthropoda; class Insecta; order Trichoptera; family Brachycentridae; genus Brachycentrus; species Brachycentrus maculatus. Next base: position 458,214 of record NW_028280900.1, on the reverse strand, counting down.
TATCAATTAACATGTAATTCCACAAAATTAACCTTCCCCTCCCGGTGATATGTATTTACTACGACCCAACCCGACTTTTCAAATGAGAAAATTAATATAAAATGCAATAAATACGGACTCAGAATTTTTGTATTCCTCCGTTATATAAAAATGTATTACATGAAAGTATTACGTCATAAAGTTATGTAGTAGTAAAGTAGATGGAAATAAATAATTTGTGAAAAAATCCGGGATGAAATCACCAATACACAAACGTTTCTCAATGTGTGCGTGCGTGTGTATACGCGAATGTCATAGGGTGTTTAATAGCGCCAGTAGTATGCAGATCGTCTCACGCAGAAGACGTGTCGCTACGCTAGCTATTACGGCTAATTACGATGTTTTCTTTTTTTTTTAGATAAATACCAGAGCAAAAATTACAAAATTGTTACATTTCTACTTCAACTATGGTCAATAAAAGCAACATCTAGGAATATTAACATTTTTATTTTTAAACCTCATTTTTTTATGGTGTACAAAATACATATTATAACACCGGTATACGTGGAAGATTTTAGCACCGTAAGGGAAGGGTTATTGCTAAATTAATAAATAATACACTCATATCTTCATTAATGTGACAAAAAACATTCAATTATTACTGCACAGTTCGTATGCTGAGAAATATTAATATGTATATGTAATATATGAGTCGGGCAAGAATTGATTTCACAATCGCAAAACGGATCTTGAAAAATGTGACGTGACAGCCGATATTAGGCGTCCCGTAAAATAACGTTTGTATCTTTTATGGCATTCTGACCGATAGGGGATGAAGGGGGGGTGGTCCCACCAGGGCACCAAGCGGAGAGAAGGGATGGAAATCATAGGCCAATTTAAAATTCATATTTCCTTCTAAATATATTCAGCGCTATCGCTGCTCACGCCAAAGATTGGTTTTACAATACCAGATGTGGGTTACAGATAGAACAAATGTGTAGCGTTCCGGCCGTAAAAAACCTGGCCACGTAATTCGGGACTACGTATATCGGGGATACGTATGTGCGGGTCGGTGCACACATACATATGTACATACGGACAATGCTAACTGAGGACCATTCTGACTCATGTCATTTTCTTATAAATTTTAGCAGGGAACAATTTAAACTAATAACAGGTGTCAATAATGTTGACCTAATGATGAGCAACACTTTGAACTACAAATTACCGCATACTTTTACTTCAGATTTTATTCTAAAATGGTGTAACTGAATTACTATTTTTTAGTACAATAGGTGGTATAGACACGTGGAGCGAATGGATAACGAAGGAATGACTAAGAAACTATATGTGGCAAATGTGAGCGAGAGAACAGATCGAAGATGGCCGAAAAAGAACTAAAGTCTGAACCTAAAGTCTGGTGGTGTCAAAAGTCTGCGAATGTGAAGGAAGCTAGGAGTGTATGTCAAGACTGAAGAGTGCGGCGTTCCATCCTCTCTGCCTACTCTAAAACGGCGTGATGATGGTAGTAGTGGTAGTACAATGTATGGATTGTATATCTATTCTTTGCGTGTCTGTGTATGTTTGTATATACATGAATATTGGTATGTATTTGTGAAATTCTGTTATTCAGTAGAACTTAAAAAAAAAACTGTCTTAAAATATGTCATCAAAGGGATTTAATAATTAACCGTGCTTTTTCTTTCTGAACTCGACAGGGGAAAAAAAGTGCGATCATTGTATACATGTAAATTGAGATTATCTAGTGGAAGCGTTCATAAAAGAAACGAAAATCTCAGAAACGTAAAAAAATAGCGAAAAAAACTATTTAAAACGAAAAAAAACACTACCGTCATTGGTACCAAACTGACAGCTTCTAGTTTCCCTACTTGAACACAGAGGGGACTTATAGAAAGTAAAAAAAAATATTTGACTATTAGAACACAGAGGGCACTAATATTAAGTAAACAAGAATACAGGATTACAGCGTGGGTGACATATCGCTCACTCCTTTCAAGAACGTCATAAATCAAAAATCGTCAATTTTCAGTTGTGCATGTTTTCGGAATGCCCAGAAAATGTACTATATCTCAGCAAAAGCGGCATATTTTTAACTTAATATTTACCCGCTAAAGGGCAGAAAGTGTTGTTTTTGCATTTTGAAGAAAAGGTATTGTTTAATTATTTTTTTAAATATACTAAATATTTTTCAAATGGAGAAAAAACTTCAGGTTTTACCTTAAAAGATCTGTTGCACAGTAAAAAGTTCAATAAGTGGCTTGATATTTATTTTTAATACATTGTATTATATTTTCAAACTTTAAAAACGTTCTCCCGAAGAATCAAGTTTTTTGATTTATGACGTTCTTGAAAGGAGTGCGCGATATAGTCCACAACAGAGGGTTAAAACAATACTTTTTCAAAAAGCATTTATATAGATTTGTTACACATTAACTATGATGAGTAAATGTATGAGATATACGCCTCGCATGAGATATACATCGGCAATGTCTGAGACATTACTATTTATAATTGTCCTAACTGTCCATCAAACCTCCTCCCTTAGTTTTTCCCTCTACCTCCTACCTTAAACGCCCTTTTTCCTTTGCCCTCCTTATTATCATCTTTCATAATTAATAACTTTTTTTATATGTTAATTGTAATTTGTTTTTTGTAATATTCAAGTACTATCTACCCTCTGATTGCAAAAAGCTATATATGGTATCAAACGTTTTGATTAATATCACTAGTCTGTTTTTGGTTTGCTGTCATGGTGGAGGATGGTAGTGTCCAGAAGGAACTGAATGTACGGCTCGGAATGGCAGGAGCTATATTCAATAAAATGCGCAATGTCTGGGACTCACTGCTTTACTCGACAAAAACCAAGTGTCGTCTCTTTAACGCCTGCATCCTCACAGTGTTGCTGTACGGATGTGAGTCGTGGCACCTCACCAAAGCTCAAAGCAAGAAACTAGCAAGTTTTGAAAATAGATGCTTGAGGCGAATACTGGGTATAAAGTGGTATGACTTCGTCAGGAATGACGATGTGAGGAGAAGAACTCAACAGCCCCTCATACTGGAAGTCCTGAAGAGAAGAAGGTGGACATGGTTGGGACATGTCCTTAGAATGCCACCTGAGGGCATCAACCCCTCATGTCTCTTCTTCCAACCCCGAGGATTCCGGCGCCCCGGAAGGCCGCTGACGACCATTCACCGACTATACTCAGCGGAACTTCGAGACGCCGGACTGACCTGGGAGGAAGCCAAGGAGATGGCGCGTGACAGAGTGACTTGGAGACGACTCGTGTTGGCCATATGCTCCACCTAGGGAGCGAACATGGAAAAAAGAAAAGAAAGTAAGATATTGCTTTTTAACAATAATAAGCCCGCCAATGTACTTATTTCTTTTCTGTACATGAAGTTTAAATACATAAATAAATTTCGTCCAAAAATCATCTGTTATAAACATAGAGGCGAAACCATCTACATTTTCAGAGTTTTCTGGAAATTTATCAACTCCTGAAATCCACGAAAGCTCTGATTGTTTCTTGGAGTGTCGGTGTCTGACCGGTCCATATCATCAACATCCCTTTCAGAATCATCTTCAGAATCATTTCAAACTATTCGCATGACCCGAGGACCTCTTATAGCTTCTCTAATTATTTCTGAACCACTATCACAATCATTGTAGACTTCACTTCTCTCAATACTACTAAGATCTTCTGTAAAAATAGCCAAACAAATTTGGTCGGACCATAAAAAATATCACAGATACTCTAGATAGATTTTAAAAGGAGGTAGCAAAAACAAAATGGGATTGCTAGGGCTTTCAAATGCTATGATTTGAAAATTTGCATTTTAAACCCTTTATTGGCAAAAAGGGTTTACAAATGCTATGATTTATACTCGGTGAAGACCAAATGCCGCCTATACAATGCCTGCATTGTGAAATATGGCACCTTACAAGGGTCCAGAGCAGCCGTGTACTGAGCTTCGAGAATAGGTGTCTGCGGAGAATTTTAGGCGTGCGGTGGTTTGACTTTGTGAGGAATGAAGAGATAAGGCGTAGGACGCAGCAAATCTTGGTCACAACTGTCGTCAAGAAAAAGCGATTCAGTTGGATTGGCCGTGTACTCCGCATGCCTCCTGAGAGCCTTAATCAAGCTTGCCTCTTTTACAAGGCATGATGAGGTTCGCGCCACCCAGGACGACCACTGCTGACAATTCGTCGGCAGTTCTCGTCAGAACTTCGGGACGCGGATCTGACTTAAAAGGATGCAAGGGAGCTGTCAGAAAAGCCTGGAGACAGTTTGTGGACTTCATATGCTCCACCTCGGGAGCGGATATGGTTTAATAATGATTTTAAAAAATATATATATTAAAAATTGGACATAGGATGAAACGCTTGTCAGTCAGCGATATTACAAGGACAAGTTGGGTTGAATTTATTTGGAATAAATTCGTTCCCTTAATTTTGTGTCAGGCACATACATCTGTTTCATCCCGGCAATCACAAAACGTTTTATGTACAAATACACGTGTCGACCATTTTTATCGTTCATAATTTTATTTACATAGGATTTGGGACTATTTGTTTAGATAAGGGTAGGCTGGATGGAAACAAGCGAAAATGTTTTAAAATTCACGTGAGAAATCTAATAAATTTAATTTGCGTTGTTTGAATTCGCCAGCTATTTTTAATTTCAATTTTACTCGGTAAATACCACTTTTTCTTACAATTTATTATGACACGTGTTTCAACGCATTTAGCATCATTACAAAACATCATACAGTAACAATGATGCTGAATATATCGAAACACGTGAAATATTTTTTTTTAAAGGAAAAGTGAGATTTACCAAATTAAACATAAAAAGTGTGATCAAATAGATCTACACATTGTTCTGAGCGTCCAACCCCAAGGAAGACGACTCCCGCGCAGACGATCAAATAGATGAATTAACAGCTGGGAATTGACATCGCAGGAGGCTAATCTCTCTCAAAAACATGCCAAAAGGCCTACACCAAAAGGAAAAAGAAGAAGATAAAGAAAAAACGAAGAATAATAAACTTAAATAAATCCTATGTTATTGTATACAACAAAGTGACTGCCGAACAAATTAAAACAAATATTTTTTTACTAGTTAAATACCAAATTTAAAAATCTATGTTGACATGTGTTTTGAAGCATTCCGCATTATTTGAAAATAATATGGAATGCATCGAAACAAGTGCCAAAATAAATTTATAAATTATTTTTAAATCAAACACAGACTTTTTGAGTCTACTAAGTTGTATTTTATCAAAAACACAACAATTCGTTTGAAAATGTTTGAAAATGCCATAAATAGGCGAAACAATTGTCACAATATTAATTTTGATGCGTTTTTAATAAAACACTACTTAGTAGACTCAAAAAATCTGTTTGATTTAAAAATGAATTCATAAATAAAAATGGAGTTCAAATTAAACGCCAAATCAATAAATAAAATGTCACAATAAATTTTAAGAAACAGTAATATTTCCCAAGTGAATTTTGATAATAATAAAAAAATATTTATTGATCAAAAAAGAAGGAAGATTCCAGTGTTGAACAACCTATTAAAATTTCTATAAGATTGAAGATACCCCAAAAGCTCGTTTGGCTGTCGATTTAATACGCCATTTCGAAGAAACATCCTCTGAATTAAAATGTATAACGGGCTTCCAATACTAGGCGATAAAAATCGTTTAGCAAGAAGCCTACAAGGTCACTCTAATCTCTGTACAGAATATAAAATTATCATATAAATGGTTTAATTCAACTATTAAAGAAAGCTACAAAGTACTAAGAGATTCACAGGTTTGACGTCATTCGAATTACTATCTGAATTATAGGGAAATATTTGGCGTTTAATTTAAACTTTAAATATTAACATCATACAATGATTTTTAACAGTCTACTAAATTGTATTTTATTGTTAAAAACATATTAAAATAAAATTTGGGACAAGTATCATAGGACATTATGTAGTTCAAAAATGCCATAACAAGGTGAAACAATTATCACTTCATTATTATGTGTTTTTAACAATAAAATACAATTCAGACCATAAAAAATCAGTGTTTGATTTTTTTCCTTTAATATATAAATTAAAGCAAATGATAACATTTTGAGTGTGTCTAAATCATCGTACACAATTCTGAATTTTCTTCACTTATTTATTAGTTGACTTACACTGACATCTCAACATAATTGAAGAATATATGTGGATGTCTGAGTATTATACAGAGCTTACGACCATTGTGATATCCTTATGAAATTCAAGAAAAAAATCCCTAGAATATATTGACTAAACTTTTGATGTTCTATGTTTTAATTTTCTTTGGACACGTTGCGCGTGGCAATGAGGATAGCCTAGAACGATTGGTTGTGATCGGTAGCCTGGAGGGGAAGAGAGGGAGAGGAAGATCCCCACACGATGGACCGATCAAGTTAAGGCAGGAACCTCGGTGGTTGGAGCGCTACGTGCAGCGCAGTCAAGGGGTAACTGGAGAAGAGTTATTACGTCTTCCGCAAGGGTCACAACCCTCAGAAATGAGAAGAAGAAGAAAGTTTTGATATGAATTATACCCTAGACTGAATGAAATCTTTGAAAAAATATTATCGTCCACAGACTTACCGGAAATAAATGAAAAAAAATTGGTGAGAAATCAATAAAATATAGCCATTAATTTATATGAGATTCTGGATGAAATCAGTCTGAGCAATAATCGTATAATAAGGAAATGAATAACCGTAAAAGAGGACGATATTGAATTTTCCCCCATTTTATGTACGGTGACCGTTTTCAGAGCCGATCATTGCTGGATAACTGAAAATTAGAAGTTTTCCTCCCTTTTAATATTTCGGAATGAATAAATAATTCTCGAAATTTCCAACGTTCAATTTCAATCTTAGATTTTAAATTAATTTTTGAGGGTTCGCATTTTTACCTATTTGAAAATCAGATAATTTCTTCGGTAAAACTTATCAGGGTATGCCTTATTTTAACATATTCAATAAGAGGTCATAATTTAACTTGCCAGGGTATGCCTTATATGAACATATCCAATATTAGGTCAAGATTTTAAACTAACTAGGACGTTCCGTACATTAACATATCAAGCAAAATGTCACTATTTTAAAGTGACCAGGATGCGCTTTTTATTATATAAACATATCCAATAACAGGTCACCATTTTAAACTTGCCAGGGTATGCCTTACATTGACATATCAATAGCGGGTCATTATTACAGAATTGCCAGGGTGTGCCTTACATTAACATATCAATAGCAGGTCACCATTACATAATTTCCAGGGTGTACCTTACATTAACATATCAATTGCAGGTCATGTTTACAGAATTTCTAGGGTGTGCATAAATTTAATATATCAATAGCAGGTCATTATTATAGACTCATATAATATATCCAATAACAAATAACTTTTGCACTCGCCTTAAATTAAAATATCAAAAAACAGGTCAATATTTTAAATCTTAACCATTGATGCTGCCGAGAAGTCGCATATGAAAAAACGTGTCAATTATAGGAAATATATAGAAGATCCGAAAAATTAAATCCAATTTTTTTATATCTCAACATAGATAAAGAAGAATGTGGAAGTCTGGGCATTTGCGATGCTTACGACCATCGTAGGCTAGTTTAAGTGTTCATTTTAAACACGTAACATTTACCGATTCTACCCAAGATTGACGATTTCGAAACATTGTACTTAAATCACTAGAATTTCACTAGAGACATCTATGGTGAGATGAGAGCTTTTTTATCAAGCAGAAACTCTTTCATTTGTGTGTGAGGTCCGAATCCTGGATTACATTCACATACTGAGAAACGCTAGTAAGTATCCTTTTATTTATTTTTTATTATAGCATATAATTTGATCAGTTAATTTATTTATAATATCAGTTAGTACTAATCATAGTTTTGATTATGTAAGTTTCGTCATTTAAAAAAAAATAATAAAGTGTATTATGGTTCATATTTAATGTCTAGATACCCATTGAGTTTTGTAAATTAATCTAAAATACTCGTACAATGTTTACTTATATATATTATAGATAATGTACCATGAAATAAGAAATAATTTTTATCGTTAATTATGAGAGAGTTATTTTATTGGATTCTTCGATTCATTAGGAATTTCTTTAACCATATCTGAAATGAATTACGTTCGCACACAAATATACAGTTTTTTCACGTTTTTGTAATTTTTTTAAGAATTTGTTAATTATGAATAGTGCCTAATGAGTAATTGTTCCTTTTTATAGGCTTATATTTATTTCTGGCTTTAGTTTTGATGTCAAATATATAAAGAGAAAAAATATTTAATGTTCAAGTGAATTTGTATAAATGTTTTGAATATTGAAAGCATTAACTTTGTAGATCATCTTGATATATTATTTCGAGAAATAAAAATACTTTGTGTTCTGATCCACTCACATTTTTATTTAACCAACTAGTTTCGGCAACAACCTGTTGCCCTCTTCAGGGTTACATTTATTACATTTATTACATAGTAATAAATGTAACCCTGAAGAGGGCAACAGGTTATTGCCGAAACTAGTTGGTTAAATAAAAATGTGAGTGGATCAGAACACAAAGTATTTTTATTTCTCGAAATAATATAATTTGTATAAAATTTGGCTTGATAAGCTGTCCGATTTGAAAAAACAAATTATGTAACGATTTGTTTAAAATCAGTTATTTAATTTGGGTATTTAATTCTTTTGTCTGATTTAAAACCTCATCTACATAAAACGCTTTAAAAAAGGTAATTTATGTGATAAAAAAGTTGGAAACTAACCACCATGCTGCTTTCCGCAGGGATAGGCAGAGAGAAAATAGTCTTTGCATATTTAAAATACTCGATCATGCCAAATTTTCATCTGTCTTCCTCTGCCTTTATTCTAAACAAAACGAAAATCCACTAATTGATCTATAAACCTTGTACATTTTTTTAATGTATCAAATGGTAAATCAAACACTGATTTTTTGAGTCTACAAAGTTATATTTTATTGTCAAAAAACACATAAAAATAAATTTTGTGACAATACTTATGGCATTTTTAAACAAATTGTTTGGCATTCGTTTGAAAATGCCATAACCAGGCGAAAAAAATTGTCAAAAATTGATTTTTATGTATTTTTCAACAGTAAAATATATCTTAGTAGACTCAAAAAATCAGTGTTTGATGTAACAATTAATACATACATTAAAATGGAGTTCTACAAATTAAACGCCAAATCTATAAATAACCTTTACATAATTAACAAGTTAAATAATAAATGCAACTCCAATTTGAAAAGAAAAAAATCTCACTGGGATTTCAAAAAATACAAAACAAATATCGAGAACACAAAACAAATATCGACTTATGATATTGCATAAAAAGTAGGTACTCAAGTATTTTACTGGGTATTTTTATATAAAAAAAAACTAATCATCTTTCAAATAATATAATGAGTTTAAGGCGCCTTCTTTCGGGGTTATTTTTTACCCCAATCGAGAAGTCATTACCATTATTTCATTTTCTATGGAGAATAAAGCTCCTTTCAAACTTCTTAATACTTAACCCTCAACGGCCCAAATTACTTTTCGTTATTATTTTTTTGAATACGGTGACTGCTGGCTCTGTGTATTTAGGGTAATTTGATTTTAAAATGTATAATAAAAAGAATTCAAGTGGAATGTAAGTACACCGGAAATATTATGAATTAATGGCTGAGAAGTGAAATATTTCTATTTGATATATTCTCGAGACAAATTTTAATTACTTTTCATTTAGGGTGACTCCTTAAAATATCAAGGGACATTTATATGTAAGGATAGAAGATGTGCAGCATATTTATTGCATAGAATTAGTGTGGAGTGAATGAAGTTCTGATCCGTGACTGGAGTCGTTTGTGACCCAAAAATACCAGCCAAACTTAAGGGAAAAAAGTACTAAACATTGTGAGACCCGCGCTTCTCAATGGCTTCGAATGCTAAACGATGTATAACACCTACTGGTGGAGACTGACCGGAGCCATTTCGACGTAACGTAACACGTTACGATGCGAGCATTCAGGCAGTCAGTACAGCGAGCCGAGCGCTCCATCCATAGTTTTGGATGCTCGGTGATGCTCGCCGCGAGCGATGTTACGACGAAATGCTCCGGTCAGTCTCCACTTTTAGAGAAACAATAAAGAGTTTATTCGTGGAAGCCTGGGTGTAACTGATTTCAATCGTAACGTAGAGGAAAATTGAGATAGTATGGGCACATAGGAAGTAGAGAACCTGGATATAATGTAAACTAGGCGATCGCCATGGATCTTCCTCGAAACACATGTACAGGAAAACCAGAGAATTTATGGATACTACAGAGAGATATCATAATTCGAAGGCATGACCTAGGTGACGTTGTATATGATAGGATTTCTGCTTTTCTCCGTAATATAATTACGTATTAAATAAATGTATTAGAATTAGAATATAAAGTTATTCATTTGCAGCGACGGAAATCAATAATTTGTGATAAAATCGGCGACAGAATCACCAATACACAAACGTTTCCCAGTGTGTAAGTGCATGCCGTGCTTTGCGTACACGCGCACGTCATAGCGTGTTTAATAGCGTGCAGGTCGTCCTCCGCGGCGGTCGTGTCGCTAGGCCAACTATTGCGGCTACTTGTAATGTATTTTTTTTGTTTTCAGATACTTACCAGAGCTAACATTACATAATTGTTACATTTCAACTTCAACTATAGTCAATAAAAGCAACATTTAAGAATATTTACATTTTTACTGTTTTTAAATTATATTTTCGTATGGTGTACAAAATACATACATATCACCGTTGCACGCGATAATTTTTAGCACCGTAAGAGAAAGACTTAAATGATAGATAACAGGAATATATGTAACTACATATATAAATAGAAAATATCTGGAGGATTATCCTTCTATACTGGCAATTTGACGTGTGATCTCACTCATCTTCGCTACTCGCTGTGAGATGACTGAGTACAGTTTTCCGTTCATGTATAATAGTTACAGTTTGCAGTTCACCATGCCTCATTAGGGTCTTGGATAAGTATAAGATAAAAAAGTGTAAGATTAAAATGTAAGCATAAACGTCTTGTCACGATTCAAGACACTGAGTAATATCTAGTATGGGCGTTTGTAATATCATTTTATGTTTTATTTATTGAGAAAATTGCTAATTGTATCTTTTAAATTTTCACTATAATTTCATAAATTAATGAAAAGCACATTGCACAAACGATTTAGCAAACAAATCAGCCACGCATTTCTGTGGCTCAGTTTGTATAAATGGAAAATAATAAAATAGATACCACATTACATGCCATTTATTTAAATATTTTCTATAAGGTGTTTTTTTTTGAGGTTTGGTTTTTAAAACGACAACATTGTTTCTACAGACTGTCAATTTCACAGTTGACATTTGATTTGTAGTCAGAACGTTTTGCCATTTCACCAAGAAAAGAGTGAATTACTGTTATGCGCGTCGTAGGCTCGGTGAATGGGCCGAAAACAATATTCAGCTTGATCCTCTTTTTCAACGCAAAGTCAATCAGAGGGCATGTATGTATCACTAGACGTATGGATAAGAAAACCAGGAGTGTATGTCAGGACAGAAGAGTGCGGCGTTCCATCCACTCTGCATACCCCTGTGGGGAAACAGCGTGACGTTTTTAGGAGCTAAAGTCTAGTTCAAGTACGTATACAATGCGGTTGTGTCAGCAACAGGCGAACTGCGGTTAGGTTAACGCGTCGTGACGTCATACCTCCGCTGACCGTACAATATAAGGTATCACGAACGTTAGTGCATATCTGCGGTCACGTACGTGATACGCTGGGATGACACTGCGAACAGCGTCAAATGTTCGTAACACCTAATATGGACTCATATTACGAAGGATGCAAGTATCCTAAAACGGGGTCTGCAATAATTATGACAGCATTGATTTTTATCTACAAGATTTTGAGTGTGTTGAAATATTTCTGTAGTGTGTAGTGTGGTTGTCAATCATGAGTAGAATGGTGAATGTTGCATTGTTGAATTTCTAATTCTGTAGTGTATAGTGCAGTTACAAAATTTTAAGTGTGTCGAAATACTTGTTTACAAATTTGGATTATCTCCATTTTAGGATTTATTTTTTGACATCTCAGCAAAGATCATCATAGGCTAGTTTAAGTGATTACTTTACACACGTGTAACATTCACAAATTCTACCTATGATTGACAACCAAACTACTCAAATTCTTGTAACTTCAGTATATATGTTTCAATTTCAAAACATAGTGCTTGAATCACTAGAACTTCGCTAGAGACATCTATTGGTGAGATGAAAAGAAGCTTTTCATTGAGCAGAAACTCTTTTTAATAAAAGAGAAATGCTCATGCTAATGCATGTGAGGGCCGAATACTGGATTATAATCACATACCTACATGAGAAACGCCAGGAATCATAATTTTCATTTTTATTATTTTAGCTTATAATTGACCAGTTAATTTATTTACAACATTTTGAGACTTCTATTGGTAAGATGAAATGCCCAGACCTACCATATTCTTCTTCATCTATGTTGAGATATCAAAAAAAATATAGTTATCGATTAAAAATGGATAGATATTTCCACATAGTGACTGCCGAATCAATTAATGAGATTTGAATATATTTGGATAAGCAATGAGCTTGATGTTTGTACTTTATATTGAATGTAAAGTACAGAAAAACCTGGATATAATGGACCGCTAGTTAATAGACAAAATTCAGTAAAAAAAAAATATTTGTCAATATTTTACATGGTTAAATTCAAGTATCGTCGCGTGTAAACAATTTTAAGCGGCCATGATAATCACGTCATACGACTATCACTAGAATTTGAGACAAAATGCCATCCTGCTAGTAGACTGCACCTAGCCGGAGCAACGAAAACACTGCTAAAAGTAAAGTTATCAGTGGTAATATCATATCTCGATGATCTAGCAACATTTATTGACTGTTCGTCAGATAACGAAGTTCAACTTTATTATACGCATTTTCCTGTTTTCAGAGAGTTGATTAAAAAAACAGCTAACTTCAAAAGTGCAAACAAAACTTGATACCTTTTTTAAAGCAGTATTTTTGAACACAAGCGTGTCAATATCAAACAGTAATGATATCACGACGAGTGTCTGAAGATAATAAATAAAATTTTGTTTTTGTTTTTTACTGTTCATTTATATCTATGTAAATACAATGTTCATATTTTCATGATTCATTTTACTTGTTTTAATCTTATTTTAATATAACGGACTTGAGGGTTTAACCTTTCCCTCACAGTGCTAAAAAACTTCCGCGTGCAATGGTGATATGTATTTTGTACACCATATGAAAATGTGATTTAAAAACGGGAAAATGTGAATAATCCTAAATGTTCCTTTATTGACCATAGTTGAATTTTAAATGTAACAATTTTGTAATTTAAGCTCTAGAAAGTATCTGAAAATGAGAAAAAAAATACATCGCAAGTAGCCGCAATAGCTAGCGTTATGACACGACTACCGCGTACGATGATCTGCATACTTCTGGCTCTACTAAACATTCTACGACATGCGCGTATACACAAAGCACGGCAAGCACGCACACATTGAGAAACGTTTGCGTATTGGTGATTTTAACGATTTTTTCATCAATTATTTATTTCCGTCGCTGCAAATGAAAAAAATTATATTCAAATACTTTAATGTAATACATAATTATATTACGGAGTCATACGAAAATTCTGAGCTCGTATCTACCATATTATATTTCATATTAATATTCATTTTTTTTAAGTCGAGTTTTGTACATAAAATACATATCACCGGGAGGGGAAGATTAAAGGTCACAGTCTCACCCCAATTAGGCCGTTATATCTAGGTTTTACTGTACATACCATATGTACTCTCGCAGGGATTTAATAGATAATAGAGGTAATGTGTACATGGTATATGAAATGGCATATAGATTACTGTAAACCCGTATTTCTCGCATGGTTTACGTGCCCATATTGACAATTAAGGGTTCCAATTACACCGGTGATATTAGCAGGACCACCCCCTATTGGAGTCGCTAACTACTTGTATAACAATTCGATACCCAGCCCCCCGGTGCCTAGTCGAAGTTTACCCTCCAACCAGCAGTTAATGTACAGGAAACTCAATGCAGTTATCGCGAAGTTAAAGTTAACTAGAATTGAGAGAACTTAGTTCTTGGGATATATACATATAATGTGAGGAATTAATTAATTGCTTTTATTTTTTTCTGGCGTTTCTCATGTATGTGATTATAATCCAGGATTTGGATCTCACATACTAATAAAAGAGTTTCTGCTCAATAAAAGAGCTTCTTTTCATCTCACCAATAGATGTCTCTAGTGAAGTTCTAATGATTCAAGAACAACGTTTCGAAATTGGTTCTTATATATAATACATAGAATTTCCAAGAATTTGAGTAGTGTGGTTGTCAATAATGGGTAGAATTGGTGAACGTTACACGTGTGTAAAGTGATCACTTAAACCAGCCTATGATGGTCGTCAGCCCCGTAAATACCCAGACTTCCATATTCTTCATCATCTTTGATGAGATGTCAAAAATTAATATTTTTAATGTCAAGAGTATCGACTTGATGGTGAGAAATTTTAACAAAATTTGAATTATTTGAAATACCCGCCGATTATTTCAACTCCTGACTTAACCGCTTTCAAGTGTATTTAAAACCAAGTTTTCTTCGGTCTTCCTCTGCTCATATTTACAGTTTACTATTTTTAACCATATTTATTTTACCGTTCTTTCTTCACTCATTCGTTCCACATGTCCAAATCATCTCATCACGCTTTTCTTAATTTTATCGATAATGCTTATTGCAGCCTTGCATTCTTTCCTTATATCACCATTAAAATATCTACAATACATGGTTTTGACGCACATTCGTCTGAGGGATCGCATTTTCACTACATACATGCAGTTTACTTTCATTCCTTATGATTTACAATAATGACAATGATAATTCAACAATGATTTCATTAATTGATTCGACTTCTTCTCCGTCTTAATCCTCATTGCTGAGGGTTGTGACCCTTGCAGAAGCAATGACTCTTCTCCAGTTATCCCTTGACTGCGCTGCACGTAGCGCTCCAACCACTGAGGTGCCTGCTGCTGCCTTAATTTGATCGGTCCATCGTGTGGGGGATCTTCCTCTCCCTCTCTTTCCCTCCAGGCTACCGATCACAACTAGGCGTTCCAGGCTATCCTCGTTGCCACGCGCAACGTGTCCAAAGAACTGGAGAATCCGTCGGGTACAGATATTGGCCAGAGACAAGCCATCCAAGCGTAGTTCCTGGCGAATGGACTCATTGGTGCGTCTAGCTGTCCATGGAATTCGGAGCATGCGCCTCCAACACCACATTTCGAAGGCATCAATTTTTCTCCTTTGATTCGACAGTTTGTGGTAATTAATTTCTATCCATTTTTAATTTAAATTTTACTTGGTAAATACCATATTTATTTTAATGTTTTGATGTGTGTTTCAATACTGAAGACATCGAAGTACGTGTTTGTTTACCAAGTAAATTTTAAGCTAAAAATGGATGGATATTACCGAAAAGTGACCGTCGAATCAATCAGTGAAATTTGAAGGAATTTGAGGAACTTTAAGTAATTTGAGTTCAAAGGGTTCTTTGCACTCATACTAAAGTTCGTACTAAACTTGGCCTTGTAGATTCAGT
The DNA here is from genome assembly GCF_059751285.1 of Brachycentrus maculatus. Taxonomy (NCBI): domain Eukaryota; kingdom Metazoa; phylum Arthropoda; class Insecta; order Trichoptera; family Brachycentridae; genus Brachycentrus; species Brachycentrus maculatus. The sequence continues at coordinate 442,435 of NW_028280900.1, read as the reverse complement.
TGATTAACATACGAAATCGTTTAAAGTAAATTCGGTTTAAAACTTCCGTACATATTTTTTACATCATATGAAAATGTGATTTAAAAACGGTAAAATGTGAATATTCCTAAATGTTGCTTTTATTGACCATAGTTGAAGTTGAAAACAATTTTGAAATGTCACCTCTGGTATGTATCTGATAATGAGAAAAAAATACATCGCAAGTAGCCGCAATAGCTAGCGTAGCGATAAGACCACCGCGCACAACGACCTGCGCTCTACTAGTGATTCTAAACACGCTACGACATGCGCGTATACGCAAAGCACGGCACGCTCACACACACTGAGAAACGTTTGTGTATTGGTGATTTTATCCCGGATTTTTTCATAAATCATTTATTTCCGTCGCTGCAAAAGAATAACTTTATATTATAATACTTTTATGTAATACGCTATTATATTACGGAGGAATACAAAAATCTGAGCTCGTATCTGTTATATTTTATATTGAAATTCCCTTTTTTAAAGCCGAGTTAGTAAATAGGTACTACATATCACCGGGAGGGGAAGGTTAATAACGACACGAATCCATTCTCACAAACGTATATGGAATTTTCTCTCGTTTAATCCTCGAGAGTCGCTCAAAATAATAACGCCGCCGGTGTTTGGTTTTCATTTGGCTAAGTTTATTGTGTATTTATTACACAATCCAATATGTGGATAAGTAAACGGATATTTCAAAACCGGAACAAAACAAAACACTGGCATCCCAAACAAAACAACAACGGCAATGTAGCAGTTTGTTTATATTACCGAGCACTCTGTAAAAAGGAAAGACATGTCCTCGCCCTAGCTACCCGCTGCAGCCGAGACGCAGGACAGAAGAAATACTCTTTCCGGACGTCCGGTGCTTTGCGGGCCTGTTGGCTGTCCGGGGAATCGAACACAAAGGAAATAGTACCGCCGCACAGCCTCCGATGGAGGCTTTTGTCCGTTGTTTCGAGTGCTAGCGCCGAGATGTGGAGAAATCGCCACACGGAAAGTGAACTGCCGGTTTTTATCCTGGACATTAATTTAGATAATTCCGTCGTGGAAACAGCTCCTTACAAATTAAAGGGAAAACATACCCAGGCACAAACACACAGACACACATACAAACACATGTACATTTATATGTATACGAGTATATGCATGGCACGTGTAGCGCAAGACTGATCATCATGCTTTCATATAATAATTGCGATAGTTTAAAGCAGTGCCGTATGCACTATTGGATGCGGATTAGGGTCAACAGTAGAATTGGGAACAAGTATTTTTTTCAATTCATGCGTTTTTTTTTAAATTCAGGCTTTATCGTGAAAAAATGGTTATATGTATATTCAGTATTCAAAGTATTTTCCATGGGAAGCTAAAGCATTTGTCCATCTTTCTGACAGTTTTTGGATTCCATCCCGAAATCCCTCATCCCTCATCCCTCATCCGGATTGGCGGCCAAGAACGAATTAAGCCATTTTTTGATAACCCATTCTGAATTGTTGCGTTTTCCGGGGAGGGCATTCTGCATTGATCTTTTTTTAAAATTAGCTCTTATACTTACAAGAGAACAGTCCTCCTAAGTTTGAGTTCTAAAAAAAGCGGTTACATTTATTTAGACATTTTATTCTAAATATTTTTGTAACCAAGTAAAATATTTGTCATTTTTAACCATTTGCAATTAAAAATGCAAATGAACAATATATTGAAAACAAAATGTAATCAATGTTTTATGTATGTTTACTTTTATAAAGCAATTTTAACATATTTAATCGGAGGAGATGAATTAAAATTGAATATGATTATATTTATTCCCATTCAGGCACAATGACATCGATGAAAAACGAATTCAAATAATAATGACGTAATACAATATAAAGCTCTAACCACAAACTTAAAATCCAATTGACAGAATTAATTAATAATTTAAAGTCTAGTGGTTGTTTGGGGCTATAGATTTTGTGAAACAACATTTCATATTTCCGATAATAATTTCGCTAGTAATATAATATTGTAAATTTTAATAACAGTGGCATTGACAATTAACGTTTGTTAAATATATTTTTAAAATATATAATTTTAAAATCTCACAAAATAACTTTGTTTAAAATCACTTTTAATCTTTTTATACCTTAACTATTAAATAATGTAAACGGATTTTGAAGCAAACAGCTTCTTCATCAATATTAATTATTCTCAAAACAATATTTACTGAAAATTTTAATAATTGGCTATAAGCAGGATTTTGGAATGAATCTAAAGCGCCTTTTTTTGGGATTTAACATTTTTTTAAAAGAAATAACCAGCAAAACTCTTCTTTTAGAGGCTTGTCATACACGGCCTCCGATTACGTAGACTTTTGACACCACCAAATTTTCAGTTCTAATTGATCTGGTCGTGCCAAGTCTTTTTCGGCTATCCTCAGAGTAACATAAGTAACAGTTTGTAACGTATTTAGTATTAATATATGTTAATGAACGTATGCAAAATGCAGAGAAACTCAAGTACACACAGCGATACGTGGAAAGATGCATGCATAGTTTTAGCCTGAAGGATGAAATAAAAAATGAATATACCAGGAAAAAAAAAGTTGAGGACATCATGGATCCGTGGCAAAACTCAAATGGTAGTCGGCAGGACATATAGCGAGACAGGACCCCAAGAATTCTACGATGAAGACCTTGGGAGAGCAAAAGAGGTGTTGGAAGACCCCAAAAGAGATGGTCTGATGATATTGTCGCTGTATGAGGTAAAAATGGCTGCAAGCAGCAGCCATCCAGAGTAAATGGAAAGAAGGGGAAGAGGTCATATCCAGCAGTGGATGGTCAGAGGTAAACTGGTAAAGAAAAAGAAGATTAAAGGTATGCAATGTATGGTAAAAATATTAAAGGTTAGTAACACAAGGTTTATTTCATAACACCAGCACAATAAGATTTTATGTATGATCTTCATTGGTCTTGATTCAGGGAAGGAGTGCGGGCTGCCAACGGTTGTTTTCTAGTACATTCCAGGCAACCTGGCGGGCATCCATTGGCTGACATCATTCCCCACTATTTGACATCAATATTGCCATATTACACGTATATTGTGGGAAAATGTCCCATCTTTCAGTTATATTTCTGCGGTATATTATTGACGATGGCTTCTAACTTGAGGTATAATTTTCCTGTTTCACCGTTTTGCATTTTCCAGAAACGTTAGCCGAATGTACCGCTCCGGTTACAAAATGTGGGAGACAAAATCTCCATGAAATGGCCATTTTACTGAGAGGTGCACATTACTTAGGAACAGTGAATTTGCCATTTTATAATATTCCGTCTGGAAAGTCAAATAGGAGCCCATTTTTCTAGGAACACTATGACGCGCAAAATGCAAAGAATAGCAAAATGTTCGTTTAACATAATATACGTGCAAGTATGTACATGCGTAACATATGTGCTGTTTCAAATCTACATGAATAAAAATTGTAAACATTTTCTTAACATCTCAACATAGGTGAATAAGAAAGTCTGGGTATTTACAGGGCTTATGAACTGTCATAGGTTGGATAAGTGATAAATTTACACGCATGTAACATTCACTAATTCCACCCATGATTGACAATCACACTACTCAAATTCTTGAAAGTTCAAGATATAATCATCAAATTCGAAATGCGAAAGTTCGATAGAGACATCTATGGTGGGATGAGGAAAGCTTTCATTAAGCAGCAACTCTTTCACTTATATGTGAGCTCGGAATCCTCGATTATTTTCACGTACTTGAGAAACGTTAGAAAATATCATTTTTAATTTTTATTTAAGCTTATAATTTCTTCTTCTTCTTCATTATTGTGGACCAAATACAGATTTAAATCTCTTTTTTGTACTGGGCTCAAGTAATACATCAAAGTTCAAGTAGCCACGTTCTACGGTATCGATAAAATTAAGAAACGGTTTGTTGAGATGGTTTGGACACGTGGAACGAATTTGAATAGTGAGGTTTTCAATCATTATGCATGTTATCATCATTATGAATGTTACACGTTACAGGTGATCACTCAACCAGCCTATGACCGTCGTAAGCACTGTAAATGCCCAGACTTTTATATTCTTCATCATATTCAAAGTTGAGATGTCGAAAAAGTAATAAAGAGATGTCAATACGAGTATATGCTTAATATAATAACCCTTAGTGGACGAATGGAGACACACCCAAAATATTCTTGAAATATTTTTTATATTTAAAATTACTATTATGTTATTTATTAAAGTGGTATTACACAAAGTGAACTATGAATGATAAGAAGAGTGTTTTATTGTGAATTTTTTTTATTTATTAAAAGTATTACACGGTGTGAACGATGAATGATAAGGAGAGTGGTTTATTGTGAAAATATATTGTTTTTTAAAGTAGTATTACACGGAGTGAACGATGAATGATTAGGAAAGTGTTTTACTGTGGATATTTTTTATTATTAAAAGTATTACACGGAGTGAAAGATGAATGATAAGGAAATTGTGCATATATTTTGTTTCTTAAAGTATTATTACACAAAGTGAAGAATGAATGATAAGGAGAGTGTTTTATTGTGGATTTAATAACCTAGATGACATCCCTGTTTGTGTGCATATATTTTTCGCTTAAATCCCATTCGGGGCGCTCTATAGAGCATCATTGGACTAGGGGTAGTGAGGGTAGTAGGGGTGGTTTGAGGGGATGGAGGCAATAAATAAAAAATAATTCCAGCCAAGCTGGGAGACGTATACAAATACGAGGATTTCCCCCACAGCTGTAGAGGGGGTAGCTTGTTAAATAAATTATAAAAATATTTCCTACCTTTATAATGCTTGAATATTTCCTGGCTTTTTGGCTGATTACTCCAAATACAATGTATACTTGATGCTTAAACAATATTAGCTTTTGATTTTTCTCCGTAGAGTAGTGATCAAGAAAATTATGTATTACATTTTGACATCTCATGTTTATTCTACTATAAAGTTTAGATTAAGCTTCACATACGGTGTATGAAAATGACGAAAAATGTGACGTGTCACAATAGATTTTAAGATATTGTGGTGTTTACCAAGTAAAACCTGATTTACAAAGGGATATATATTACCGCAAAGTGACAGCCGAAACAATTAATGAAATGTACTATATCTGGTGTATGCTGGTTAATGTGATCACTTTATACACGATCTCCATATCATTCATAGATCACTTTGTTTAATACCACTTCAAAACTCTACATTACAACTGCCGATTTTGGAACGAATGCATAATCAGTTTAACTGTAGACCACAGTTGACCTGATGATGGAATCTGAAACCATAAGTCACGAAGTAGAGCTTTAAAGTGGTATTATGTATACAGAAAGTGAACCATAAATAATAAAGAGAGTATTATATTATCTAACCACAAAGTTAACAACATTTTTAACATACGCCAGAAATTATTACTGGAAGGAGCATATCTGGCAAGAGTCTACGAGATAGAATAAGGAATACCAGAATAAGAAAAATATGCGTGATCGAAGATGTCGTTTGGTAGGGAAAGCAACGAAGAAGACATCGGCTGTCCAAACTCAAAACACAGTAAGGGATATTTTTTTGTAGTACGTTTTTTTTGCATTTTTGGACTAAGTAGATGCTACTTAGTCCAAAAATGCAAAAAAACGTACTACAGAAAAATGTCCCTTACTGTGTTTTAAGTTTGGACAGCCGACATGGTATGCATATGTGACAAGAATGGAACCATCCAGACTCATATCTCATAAAATATACTATATCCCAGCAAAAGTGGCATATTTTTAACTTAATATTTACCCGCTACAGGGCAGAAAGTGTTGTTTTTGAATTTTGAAGAAAAGTTATTGTTTAATATTTTTTTTTAAATAAACAAAATATTTTTCAAATGGAGAAAAAACCTTCAAGTTTTACCTCAAAAGATCTGTTGCACAGTAAAAAGTTTAATAAGTGGCTTGATATTTATTTTTAATACATTGCATTATATTTTTAAACTTTAAAAACGTTCTCCTGAAAAATCAAGTTTTTTTTATTTATGACGTTCTTGAAAGGAGTGAGCGATATGTGTCATGAGATTAATCATATGTCTAGGAGTTAAAATCTGATTAGTGATGTTGTCAATCATGGGTATAATGGTAATTGTTACACGTGTGTAAAGTGATCACCTAACCAACCTGTAACTTGTCATAAATTCTTTCAATATCCACACTTCTATATTCTTCTTCATCTTTGTCGAGATGTCAAAAAAAGCAAAATTAACTTCTATGTAGAGAAAATCCTGAACAGTGAAGTTTTTAGACACATTCAAAATGTTGTGAATGTGATTTTTAATTAAATTAAACATTGAATTACTTTAAAAATCCAGTTTCGATGCTGCCACACGTTCAGTTCCCAACTTAGCAATGAATTCAAAGTGATCTTCTTACCTCGAATGTTGTAAAACAAGTTGAATACTTTGTTAGTAATGAAAGATCAGTATTTTTCATGTTACGTTTTGAACAATTCATATTTTTTAAGCCACGTAAACATCACATATTATATTTTTCAATTTTGCTCAGATCGATCCAATATGGCGTTGATCATAATTTGCTTTACGGAGCGTTCAAAGTATCGTTCAGATAACAATTCATTGTTATTCGTTTACGCCGTAATAAAAATAAGGACCCTTTGTTTTGAAAGAGCTTTTGAAATTCGTCAGCAAATTTTACAATAAAATGTTTTATATAGAGTAACATCACAATGCGAGATAAAGAGGTGTTGCAAATGTAAATATGTTACTACCCTTAAAAATGTTATTATTTTAACCTTTTCGTTGACATATTTTCCTTTTCATGACATCTGAGTAATCTGACAGTGAAATTTTGAAAAAAAGTGTAAAATTTGTAATCACACTCAAACAATATGCCCCGGACACTAACTTATTATAAGAACAAAATTTATTGATAGATATGTACATATATCGCTCACTCCTTTCAAGAACGTCATAAATCAAAAATCGTCAACTTTCAGTTGTTCATGTTTTCGGAATGCCCAGAAAATGTACTATATCCCAGCAAAAGAGGCATATTTTTAACTTAATATTTACCCGCTACAGGGCAGAAAGTGTTGTTTTTGCATTTTGAAGAAAAGGTATTGCTTAATTATTTTTTTAAATATACTAAATATTTTTCAAATGGAGAAAAAACCTTCAGTTTTTACCTAAAAAGATCTGTTGCACAGTAAAAAGTTCAATAAGCGGCTTGATATTTATTTTTAATACATTGTATTATATTTTTAAACTTTAAAAACGTTCTGCTGAAAAATCAAGTATTTTGATTTATGACGTTCTTGAAAGGAGTGAGCGATATATGTAAGTACATTTTCGATATCTCAACACACAATAATAATTTCTTGAATGTTTTCCGCAGATACTTTGTGGTACATTTTATAATATCTTTATAAAATTAATAAACTTTGTTTTCACCACTTTTTTTATAAATACAATTCAACCTACCGGTTTCAACAATACATTGTCATCATCAGGGTTTATTTTGATTAAAAAAACCTTAAAAACATTGAAATAATTTCACCAAAAAATTCCACACACTCTATAAAAATCCTAAATATTATTTTAATTATTTATTGCATAGCAACCCCAAATAACAACTAAAGGAATCACCCACAAAACAGTGTGAAGCTGTTTTTATTATTAGTTTAGATTAAGAAGAATTTTTAATTTAAGTTTTACTTAAGTAAATACCACTATTTTTTATATCTACTATGACACGTATTTCGATGCATTCCGCATCATTTTCAAACACCGTATGTGAAACTAATTCTAAATTTTAGAGTTAGGTCCTTGGGACGTTAAGGGTTGAAGAGGGGGTAGGAGCTGTTTCTTATGTTTATTTAATACTTATTAAAAATAGATAGATTTTACCACAAAGTTACTGCCGAATCAATTAATGATTTTTTTTAATTACCTAACGTCCAAGTGACTCTGAAATCTAGCTACGGCTTATGCAACACCGTTTATCATGTCTCTACTCAGGCTTCAACTTTATAAGTTTCATAGCCTATGCCTACTCTTGAGTGGATTTACTATTTATGTCTAAAGTTACTATAATTTCATGTATAATAATTCATGAGTGAAAATTCTAGGCGAAAACACTCTCCCAATTAATGAAAGAATATAGAAGTCTGTATTTATAGGGCTCACAGCCTGTCATAGGATCGTTAAGTGATCACTTTACACAAGTACAACATTAACCATTCCACCCATGATTGACAACAATACTAATAAAAAAATCGGAACGCCTAGATATATTGATCAATCTCATGACACAGTACATTTGACTTCATAACAACCATCTATGTTGGATTGAGAAAGCATTTATTTAGCAGAGACCTTATTATTTGTATGCATAACCTGGTTTATTTTTACATACTGGGAACCACCTGAAAATATGATTTTAGTTTAGTAGTTGGTAATGAGTGCTTCACCTTTCTTCTCTTTTCAATTTGATCATAATGAGCCACAGCTATGCCTGATATATAGATCTTTTTATATATATATTTTTAAATATTGAGTTGAGGTTTTTTTCTATTTCCTTAAACATAGACGATAGTACAATTTATTTAAAAACAGAAAAAGATAAGAAAAATTGTAATAACACTTGGTTGAAAAGGCATTTTAGCTTTGTTTGGAATTAACCTGTCATTTTTTCTTAAAGGTTTTCTCTGGCAAGAGAATCTAATTTATTTGAAGCTTCAACGACAAATATACCAATACAAAATAATAAAAAAAAACAACGTAGAAATGTTGATGGAAACGTAAATTGGTATTCACTTTGTCTTGTAGCCTGAAATAGTATTTACGTTATTCGTTTTGCATTTAACGTAACCGCAGCTTTATAAATCTCTCCTCACAAGCTAGTGTCTGAAGACCAGAGCTCTTATTCACTATCGAATATTTCAACAAAACTTAAATATACTTCAAGTGAAATAAATGACTATTTTAAATAAACTTTGGAATTCAATTGCCATAGTTTGACAAACATAATATTCCCAATTAAAATTTTATGACCATAATATAACAAACGCAATAACCCCAATTGAAATTCAATTGTCACAATATGATATATATATTATGTAATATCAACAATTGAAATTAAATTGTCACAATAAAATATACATAATATCCCCAATTAAAATTTAATTGTCATGATATGTCATACATGATATCGCTCACTCCTTTCAAGAACGTCATAAATCGAAAAACTTGATTTTTCAGGAGAGCGTTTTTAATGTTTAAAAATATAATACAATGTTTTAAAAATAAATATCAAGCCACTTATTGAACTTTTTACTGTGCAACAGATCTTTTTAGGTAAAACCTGAAGGTATTAACACATACGTACATAATATCTCCAATTGAAATTTGATTGCCACAATATAACATATCGCTCACTCTTTTCAAGAACGTCATAAATCAAAAATCGACAATTTTCATTTGTGCGTGTTTTCGGAATGCCTAGAAAATGTTCTATATCCCAGCAAAAGAGGCATATTTTTAGCTTAATATTTAGCCACTACAGGGCAAAAAGTGTTGTTTTTGCATTTTGAAGAAAAGGTTTTGTTTAATTATTTTTTTAAACATACTAAATATTTTTCGAATGGAGAAAAAACCTTCAGGTTCTACCTCAAAAGATCTGGTGCACAGTAAAAAGTTTAAAAAGTGGCTTGATATTTATTTTGAATACATTGTATTATATTTTTAAACATTAAAAACGTTCTCCTGAAAAATGAAGTTTTTTGATTTATGACGTTCTTGAAAGGAGTGAGCGATATATAAAATCCCTAATTAAAATGAAATTGTTACAAAACAGCATAAAAATATTCCTAATGAGTAAATTTATTTACTCTAGGATAGTGTTTTATTCGAATGTACAAATGTAACATGTAACAATTACATAATTACAAATCTAGAAGAAAGGCAGAGAAAGCAAAAATTGGGGAAACGCATGTATAAAGCAATGTTTATAGAAAAAAACATTTTGTTCCATTTAATAACAGTAAATGTTTAGTGGAAAAAAAGCAAATGTAACTACTTATACTGACCATAATCCGCACACAATGGTGCATAGGGCACTAGATCAAATTGATCCAATGATAATTAATTTTATTAATAAATGAAAGTGAAGTTATAAGTCATACGCTACAGGTATCTGTCCATGGTCATATATATATATATATATATATATATATATATATATATATATATATATATATATATATATATATATATATATATATATATATATATATATATATATATATATATATATATATATATATATATATATATATATATATATCTATATATATATATATATATATAACTAAACTAATATATTTATTATTTTTATACATATATTACTTTAGTTATTAGTTTATTGAAAATGTTCGCCTTCAAAACATGCAAATCTGCGGGCAATTACTAGCCCTCCTCTCTTCTGGGTCGCCGACAGTTGATGGATAGCAGGTTTGCGTATTTATGAAGCAAGACGTTGAATAACATCCCCGGAAAATGGGTTTGCTAGCAAGAACAATGTCGCGGATGTGGCGCTGTTTGCGGCGAAACGGCGAAACGTTCTCATGCCTCGGAACATCTGAGAAAATTGCAAAATAAGACGAAATAACACCAAAGTAGGAACGGGAAGATTTACCGAGAGGGACACCCTACAAACTTAATTACAACGCAGTGCATGAAACTCACCCCTCACCGAGACGGAATAAACCCCTTTCCCGAGACGTCTACGCGATGCGTACGGAGTATGGGCGCTGTAAATTTTATTTTATAATTAAGGGAGCTTGGTCCTGAGACAACGAAGAATACTTGGAAATAATATTTTCCAAACAGTTTGTAATTCGCAGAGCGAGGGAAACATCGTTACAGTTCCAAACATGACTTTCAAATTGTAATATGATTTAAATTAGACCGTCATTCAGACCGGCATTGTAACAATTATATTATCATTTTCGGCTGAGGTGAAAAACGGAAACAGCTAACAGCGGTACATGTTTAAACATGTCGCTCACTCCTTTCAACAACGTCATATATCAAAAAACTTATTTTTTAGGAGATCGTATTCAAAGTTTAAAAATTTGATACTATATATTACAAATAAATATCAAGCCACTTATTGAACTTTTTACTGTGCAACAGATCTTTTTAGGTAAAACCTGAAGGTTTTTTCTCCATTTGAAAAATTTAGTTTATTTAAAAAAAATATTAAACCATACCTACCTTTTCTTCAAAATGCAAAAACAACGCTTTCTGCTCTGTAGCGGATAAATTTTAAGTTGAAAATATGCCGCTTTTGCTGGGATATAGTACATTTTCTGGGCATTTCGAAAACATGCACAAATGAAAATTGACGATTTTTGATATATGATATTGTTGAAAGGAGTGACCAATGTGTTCAATTTGTACACACATAATGATAATTATAATTTTGAATACTTTAAAAAACGACGTTTTCGTAAAATACTAAATGAGCTTGACTGTGATCAAATTAGAGAAGAGAAAATTGTGAAAATGACGAACAAAATCGTTTTGTTTTTTTTTCTATGTATCTTGATCTTATTTTTTCTTCTTAAGATAATATTCTATCTTACATCTAAAGATGATGTTATTTTCATTGTATTAAAGTAGTAATAATATGACTAACTAATTAACAATCATTCCATTTCCACACAAGGCTAGGCAGAGACGATAAAAAGCCACACAAATCGATATTTTCAAAAATTCGCCTGTTCAAAACATATGCATATAATTATACATACGCTTTGATTATCTAGAATCTTGGCCTGTCTACGTTTTTTTTTGTTATGATCTTACCATGTTTTTAAATTATTTTTCTATGTATTTTAATAATAGCACTCAAAAGACCGATAGCTCTGTAGTTTCCACATTCCACCCTAAAACCCCTTTCCTTGTAGAGAGACATTATAACTACTCTTCTGCAATCGATGTGAGTACAATCATCCCCTAGACACATTTTAAAGAGAATATGATCAAATAAACCATGTAAGAATTATTTCGCTACCAGTATTAATGCATTCTGCGAAAAATGATCAAATAATACAGCTTTTCCATTAAAAAAAACTTGTTATTTTTTGACATTTCATCAAAGATGAAGAAGAATATGGAAGTCTGGGCATTTACGGGGCTTACGACCGTCATAGGCTGGTTTGAGTGATCACTTTACACACGTGTAACATTCACCAATTCTACCCATTATTGACAACCACACTACTCAAATTCTTCGAAGTTCTATATAAATGAACCAATTTAGAAACTTTGTTCTTGAATCACTAGAACTTCACTAGAGACATCTATTGGTGAGATGTAAAGAAGCTTTTTTATTAAGCAGAAACTCTTATATTTAACTCTTATAAGAATTTGAGTAGTGTGGTTGTCAATAATGGGTAGAATTGGTGAATGTTACACGTGTGTAAAGTGATCACTCAAACCAGCCTATGACGGTCGTAAGCCCCGTAAATGCCCAGACTTCCATATTCTTCTTCATCTTTGATGAAATGTCAAAAAATAATATGAAAATAACTCCTGTAATTGGAGATAATCCAGATTTTGTGAACAAGTATTTGGACACACTCAAAATGTTGTAAAAAAAACTTGGTTCCATTTTCATTCTTACCAATTTCACTTCGTAATCAGCATTAAAAATATGTCATGTATCTACAATAATAAATACATTGTTTCCATCAAAGGGTTAAATGAATGCCTTCAAATGAGCACTAACCTCGAATATAACAAAAGAGGCCTGTTGTGTATGGACCTGAGAATGAAAACGAGGTATAACCCTTAATTGTATTGAATCAAGTTTTATTTCAGTATATTGAAAATGTTATTTTCAGGCGTGTCCTACTGTGTGAAATAATTCAGAAAAAGAATCTAAGGTACATTTGATGATTTAGGCTTAGTTATTAATTTCAATCATAGATGTCACAGGATTTTTTTGAACCCAAGATCACAACTGTCGCCAAAAAAGGCGATTCAGTTGGCTAGGCCATGTACTTCCCATGTACTTTCCATGCCTCCCGAGAGCCGCCATCAAGCTTGCCTCTTCTACAAGGCATCAGGTTCCCGATATCAGTAAAAAATTTGTTCATAAAATATTGGTTTTTAGAAATAAGTCTGCCAATGAATATTTATTGTGTATGAAAAGGAAATACATGAATGTGGAAGAACCTATGATTGTTTGCAAAGGCAGATTGGTGTGGCGTTCTATTATCTGTGCCTTCCTCTGAGGGAAAGCTTTGTGAGGGCAAGTTAATGTACTAAGAATATATTTATTAAGGTTTTCATAAATATTTTTTTTCTTAATTTCTATGTTAGTTGATAAAATTGTTCTTCTTACCCTTATCCGCACCTAATGGTGCATAGGGCACTGCATCGTTTAGAAACAGTGTTATTATGATCGTTAAAAACACGAAAGAAAGGCGATTTTAAAACACGAAGAAAAGGTGATTAGCCTTCCGCTTCAGGTACCAGTCCAGGGTGATATTAAATATATGTACTTATATTCGACTGAAAAATCACTAATATTTATTTTGGCCCTCTTTGGAATCGGACCTTCAGCATGGTAGCCTAGCGTGCTAACCACAACACTATGGAAGCAGATAAAATGGTTTTAACCCCATAAACCTTTGTTGTTGTAAATTTACCTTGTATACATATAACGTGGTAATATTCTTCTTTGTAAATAAGTGGGTGTATAATAATAAAATAAACAATATGTTGCTTTGTAATTAAAGAAACGGCAATTAAAGTTTATTCTTAATTAATATTTTATAAATTACGTTTAATACGACAGTTCACCCAATATAATATATTTTGCCATCTGAAGTCTTTTGTTTATTCAGTGCGACGCATGGCGACATCTGGTGGTAGATTTGCGCGATCTGCTTTACCGACTGTCACAATATTGAGAGTCGGTACTATATGTTTTAATAAATAATATATGTAGGTATTTTATTACATACATAAGTAGGATACAAATAAAAACGGAAATAAAAAAACCCTGTAAACCATCCAAACCCATATAAAGCAATTTTCTAATTGTTTGCATCAAGTATATTTTTGGGTTTCCTATAAAGCTTGTGTTTGAGGGTTTACGCTGTTCTCATTCTCTGGCCTTCGATTTTTGCACGAGACGCTTTCTTATTTCTCTTCGGATGAATACCTCTAACCACGATTGAAACTTGGCAAACTTTCAAGCGATGGTAAATTTGTTAACGAGAACTTTGCGCTTAAATTTAAACTAAGTATAATATTTCTCAGTAGGGGTCGTGTCTCCAGGGCGGGTTTAAGCCTCACTCTCCGTTTAACTTGCATGAGTTGAAGCTGTAAAAGGTTTACAATTCATTATCAGTAATTTGCAAAGCTGAATATTTTTACAGTCGTGAAATATTCCTCATTGAAAAACAATCTGAATTTGTTAATTGACAAGTGATAAGAAAAGTGAAAATAATAAAAGATCTAATTTATAAAACATTTTGAGTGTGTCCAAATACTTGTTCACAAATCTGGATTATCTCCAATTATAGGAGTTATTTTTCTAATACAATATGTAAAGGATTTTGGCATAACAAATAAAATAGCCATTTTCATTACTTGATTCTGAAGTTACTTTATAGTGTTATCTTCATTTCAAATTTAAATTTCACTTGGTAAATACCACTATGATCAGAGTAGCTGATCAGTTATGAAAAAAAAATCGCCAGAGTGGAAAAGGTCAAACCAGCCTATGACAGTTGCAGCCCCGTAAATGCCCAGACTTTCATATACTTCTTCATCTTTGATGAGATGTCAAAAAATAAAATGAATGTTGTTTTATCTTATAAAGTTTTTCAAATGTTATATTTTACATAATTTTATTGTTACATTTAGTGAATCTCCATATTTGGCCGAGTATCGCTATGTACCATAACTTGTAATGTTGTTCTGATGTGTTACGATGTTGTTCTGTGTAAACACATCATCACAAGGTTGCTGAACAATCATATTATCTGCGATAATTAGTTTTGTTTGATGGCTCTAACGGTAATAAAGTTATCTCTTACAATTTCAGCCGAGTTTGCGGATTGTATTACTAACGCCGACTTGCGATACACTCGCCTTAAACTACATGCCCCTTTTCTCACTCACTTACTATCTAAATGGGAAACATATTTTAACTTTTGTAATATGAAATACTTAATAATATACAACATTTTGAGTGTGTCCAAATACTTGTTAACAAAATCTAGATTATCTCCAATTACTTGCGATACACTTGCCTTAAACTACAGGCCTCTTTTCTCACTCACTTACTATCTAAATGGGAAACATATTTTAACTTTTGTAATATGAAATACTTAATAATATACAACATTTTGAGTGTATCCAAATACTTGTTAACAAAATCTGGATTATCTCCAATTACAGGAGTTATTTTCATATTATTTTGAGATATTTCATCAAAGATGAGGAAGAATATGGAAGTCTGGACATTTACAGGGCTGACGAAGTTCTTTTCATCTCACCAATAGATGTCTCTAGTGAAGTTCAGGTGATTCAAGAACAATGTTTCAGAATTGGTTCATATATATATATATATATATATATATATATATATATATATATATATATATATATATATATATATATATATATATATATAAATGTGTATATATATATAAATGTGTATATATATATATATATATATATATATATATATATATATATATATATATATATATATATATATATATATATATATATATATATATATATATATATATATATATATATATATATATATATATATAGAGCTTCCAAGAATTTGAGTAGTGTGGTTGTCAATAATGGGTAGAATTGGTGAATGTTACACGTGTGTAAAGTGATCACTTTAACCAGCCTTTGACGGTCATCAGCCCCGTAAATGCCCAGACTTCCATATTCTTCTTCATCATTGATGAAATGTCACAAAATAATACTTAATAAACTGATTTATAGTCCTGAGTTCCTATCGTTATTAAAAGAAAATGTACTCGTATTGGTCAACTTTGTAATAAAATATTGTGTACCCATCTACCTATGTACTGTGCCTATATAAATTCCTCTGTTTGTTCATTTCTCCGTCCTCTTTACCTTTCCTTTACAGCCTTTCTTCATTCCGGGACTCTTCTTTTTCCTTTGTTTTATTTTCCCGATAATTAAATTCCATTGCTTTGACTGCTAAATTTATTTTACATGGAATAAATCCCAAGTCCTGTTGAAAACATTGTGTGATTGTTTTGTCTGAAAAATCTTGGATTTCACAGCAAACATCAATTTAATTAATTTTAATAAAATGATCGTCTTAAAACAAATTATTTATAATAAGTATATCTTAAATTGGAATGGAGAGGAACGTTTTATATTATTTTTTGATCTTTTAGGCACCTTGTGCGTGTGTTATTGTGCGGGATGCCAAAGCAGGATATTTAAAAGAAATGCGTTCTTACAGTTTGTTTATTGAAATAAATTCTTACACTTTGGTTAAGATTTGATATTAACTTATTATAATTTGTCTAATGGATTATTGAACTTAAATTAAATGAGAAGCTAAAATATACGTCTTTTAACAACCCAGCGATACAGGCGAATCTTGCTGGCGCGCTCCGGTTGGCTGCTTTTGTTGAATCCTCAACGGGTTGCCAACTTGATAGTAGCAATAGTTCAGTGTTGCCAACTTGGTAGTAGTAGTGGCTACCCGCCTACAATCTCATCAAAGATGAAGAAGAATATGGAAGTCTGGGCATTTACGGGGCTGACGACCGTCATAGGCTGGTTTAAGTGATCACTTTACACACGTGCAACATTCACTAATTCTACCCATTATCGACAACCACACTACTCAAATTCTTGGAAGTTCTATATATATGAACCAATTTCAAAACATTATTCTTGAATCACTAGACCTTCACTAGAGAAAAAAAAATGCAAAAGTTAAAATCACAAACCACAGAGTAAATGCGAAAAATATTAATAATATTGAAAATATAAAAAAACTAATAATAATAATAAAACCCTTATCCGCACCCCAATGGTGCATAGGGCACTGCTTCATATGAACACAGTGTTATCTTGATCGTTTTTACACACGAAGGAAAGGTGATCAGCCCTCCACTTCAGGTACCAGTCCAGGGTAATATTGAATAAATATTACAGTGAAAAAATCACTTATATTTATTGACCCCCCTGGGAATCGAACCCGGGACCTCCAGAGCGGTAGCCGAGCGTGCTGACCATTACACTACAGAGGCGGATAAAAAAAAAACTATCGTAACTATATTAAATGAATATGTATTTTTTAAAAATAATTCCTACATGTATCGTTAGCTATGTAAAACTGTTTCAAACATTATTCATAAAATAAAATTCGTTACGTCATAGATTGTAATGAGGGAAGTAAAGCTTCAGCTGCCTTGGATTTCACTACACTCCCATCTGTCATTGAAATTCATCTACACAAACTCAAAAATTTCCTCGAAATCCCTTAAAAACATTATCAAAAAGCCTCTTCATCATCTAGGGTCGTTCCTTTCACCGAGTAAATAAGATGGACTTTTTCACGAGGGGCTGTGTTTTAGAGGGCAGTTACTTAAGGGATGAATCCTTCTCTGCAGGAATTAATCTCTGAAATTAATGTTAACGATTGCGATGAACCGGTTGGAAATTCACCAGAGCGTGTTTGGGAAATGTCAATTGCAGCAAAACGTCATTTATACGACAGCAGAACGACCTATTAAACTTCCTCTACCAATCACTGGGAGGTTATGACTGAATGCGACGTGCACTGCAAGATAAAGGTGTGAATTCAGGGAAAAAACGTACAGTCAAACCTCGATATAACGGACCTCTATTTAACGAACTCACAACTTACAAAAAATCCGGTAAAACGTAAAAAATTGAAACCTCCTTTTTTAATTTATGTTTTGCTTACTAGAAACCACTGTTTCTTAAAATTTTTAGCGCAAAAAATATTTTGTATATGAATTTGTAAATGCATGTAATGTTTGTTCGCATACATTAAAAAAAATAAAAATAATAATGTTTGATAGGAAATTAATAGTCTCGTTTGAAAGGAATATCTATTTAACCAAAAAAACATACAAAACGTCCTGTTAAAATCATACATGCTTAAATTAAAGTGTTGCCGCAAGTAGAAAATTTTTAGAGGCAATGATAATCACGTAATACGTCTGTAGCAATTGAATTTTAAACATGATGCCCGTGACAGTTTGTAAGCCCTGTGAATACTGAGATTTCCACATATTTATTTTTCTATGTTGAAATTTCAATATGTCCAATTAAGACAACTCTTGGCTCAACAGCCAGCCATCTTTGCACTTAAAGCATAGATGAAGAAAAATATGGGAGCCTGGGTATTAACATGGGTCATAGGCTAGTTTAAGTGATCACTTAACGCATATGTAACATTCTCCATTCTTCCCATGATTGATAACTTCAAATTTTAAAACTATTCGTAAATGTTATTATTATTTTAGCAGTCTTTTTTAAAGAATGCAAATTCAAGTAATGCAAGAATCTTCCTGAATTATTTCTTTTACTAAAAGCCGCCTAAAAACTTGATTTTGGCTGCATTTTTTTGTGTAACTTATAATTTGAACAGTTAATATTATTTGTGAGTTTTTTTTTATTTTTTTTTATTTTTTTTATTTTTTTTATTTTTTATTTATTGATTTGGCGTTTAATTTGTAGAACTCCATTTTAATTTATGTATTAATTATAAATCAAACACAGATTTTTTGAGTCTACTAAGTTGTATTTTATTAATAAAAACACATAAAAAAATTGTATTGTGACAATTGTTTCGCCTTGTTAGGGCATTATCAAACGAATGTGAAGATCAAATGGACTACGGTCCTTATGTAGCTATACAATTCTAGGTGACAGTTTTAACACGTGCAGCAATAATTTATGGGAGACAACAGTAGCTAATGGGGGATGTAGGTATGTACCCTTATATTTATTTTCTGGGAAAGGAAGAATTTATTGACATGGCCATATTTTAGAGAATTAATATTTTAAAGCTTAATACAATTGTTGGTAATATTATTTTTAAGAATTTATATATGTAGATGTAATTATTAGTTTATCAATAACGCATCATGCAAGCGTTTACATAGAGAGAGATATTATTTATGAGGTTATGACGGGTCGAAAGCCTTTTGAATACCCAAACCTTCATGTTCTTCTTCGTCTATGACAACATATTTCATTTTAAATTGCAGACGTCAAATCTATAGTACAGTACACCTCTCGTACTCGTACGTACATATGTCGTCCATAAATCATGACGAGAAATGTACATTTAAGTGAAGCGCATATTCGTGCTATTAACATGAGCTTGTCATAGCATGCAATACTCTTCAAGTATTCATGCTACTCCCACCTCAAGCCTAGTTTACACAGGTAGATTTACACGTATAGTATTTGTCTAATCGCTCACTCCTTTCAACAACGTCAAATATCCACAAACTTGATTTTTCAGGAGATTGTTTTTAACTATATTTAACTATATTTTAAAGTTTAAAAATATAGTTAAATGTATTGAAAATCAATATCAAGCCACTTATTGAACTTTTTACTATGCAACAGATTTTTTTAGGTAAAACCTGAATGTTTTTTCTCCATTTGAAAAATTATTAGTATATTTAAAAAAATAATTAAACAATACCTTTCTTCAAAATGTAAAAACAACACTTTCTGCCCTGCAGCGGGTAAATATGAAGTTAAAAATATGCCGCATTTGCTGGGATATGCATGCACAACTGAAAATTTACGATTTTTGATATATGACGTTGTTCGAAGGAGTGAGCGTAATGTTTAAAGGCCGCAACTCACGTGGCGGCTGTTTGGCGTAACACGGCTGAAATCATTCTTTCAACTAGCTTCTGTCATATACAATCACAGATTTTGCTTTATTTCTTTCCTTTTCCGAGATATTCACTTTCCAAATAGCCGCAAAATTTTATTAATTTGATACATGTTTTGCCAAAAAGCATCATTTTAAGTTAACTTTAAACTCGTTCATTTCAAAACTACTGTTTTTAACTTGCGGCTATTTGCCTTTGCAAATAAGTTGTATGCAAAGCACAGTACTCTGAAGAAGGATGCAAATGAATACGCAGCAAATGATACGGTGTTTGAAAATGACGCGGAATAAATCTAAGCATGTCAGAATAGATTATAAGAAATAGTGGTATTATATAAAATTTAAATATATTTAAATATATTTTACCGAAATGTGACTACGTAATTGATTAAAGAACAAAAAAAGGTAAATTATTTTTAATTTGTCGTTTTTCGTGATTTTTTGTTGGTTATTTTCATAAATTTACATATGTATAATTTTGTACAGAATAGAAGTTGTGGGTTGTAGGAAGACCGAGGAAAACTTGGCATGATCAAATATTTCAAATACTTCAAAGTGGTCAGGCAGTCGGAATCATCGATGTGTGTAATATAATGATGTGGAAGAGGCGAAGATGTGATCAAGGACAGATTGGTGTGGCTTTATATTCTCTCTGCCTACACCTGCGGAGAAACGGCGTGATGGTTAGTTAGTGAGTTAGTTTTAAAATATTATAATTGGAATGTCCACTTCCGTAGTGTAATGGTCAGCACGTTCGGCTACCGTTCTGGAGGTCCCGGGTTCGATTCCCAGGGGGGGGGGGGTCAAATAAAATGAAGTGATTTTTTCACTCTAATATTTATTCAATATAACCCTGGACTGATACTTGAAGCGGAGGGCTGATCACCTTTTCTTCATGAGTTAACGATCAAGATAACACTGCGTTTATATGATACAGTGCCCTATGCACCATTCGAGTGCGGATAATGGGTTTGAAGTTGACTTATTTTGTAATACTCCTTTATGCGAATGACCTAATGTAACTGTTCGGTAAGATTCCCTAAGACAGTAAAAATAAATAATAAATTTCACTACCAGTGTAAACGGGGCTTCGCAAATAGCGCCATGATTTATTTATTACTCGTGAGACCCGTTAGCAATTATCTACCCTCTATCCGACCATAAAAGAGATGCAGGGTAGTTTAACCGTTAGGACAGTAAATATAAGGTACCCATGTATGCACTTTTAGTACTAAATGCATTTTGGGTCGTCCAGACAGCAGAGAAAAATCGGGATATTTTCCCCATTCGGGGAAAAAAATCATTAAAATTGTTTGTGGAACGAATAAGTGGGGTAAGAAGGTTTAATAAATGTATGAACAAAATATGCAACAGTTGGAAAACGAAGCTGATGATGACCGAGAAAAATATAGTTTTTTTATGGCTTGAAAGTGGTCAGGTCAGGAGTTGGAATAATCGAGTTGGAAAAAAGGTTTTTTTATGGCTTGAAAGTGGTCAGGTCAGGAGTTAAAATAATCGATGAATATGTATGAGACACATAAATGTGGAAAAGGCTAAGAATGATAGCAAGTGGCGTTCTATCGGCCACAAGAGATACTTAAAGTTGGTCACCTCAATAAAGTCAGCTAACATATTATTATTGTTGCACACTTGTTAATTCCTCACTGTGTATTTTGTATTTTGTACTGTATTTTGTTTATATTACATTATTTTATATTTTATGTTGTATGTAATATTTATAATTTCAAGATATAAGTAAACGTATTGTGACGGGTTTAGCCTAGTGAGACAGTCAACAAAAAATAAAATATATACTGTATAATAAATAATAATAATAATAAAACCCTTATCCGCACCCCAATGGTGCATAAGGCACTATGTCATATAAACGCAGTGTTATCTTGATCGTTAACACATGAAGGAAAGGTGATCAGCCCTCCGCTTCAGGTACCAGTCCAGGGTAATATTGAATAAATATTACTGTGAAAAAATCACATTTATTTGTTTTACCCCCCCTGGGAATCGAACCCGGGACCTCCAGAACGGTAGCCGAGCGTGTTGACCATTACACTACGGAGGCGGACGAACGGGCGGACTATACTGTATAAAGTGATATATAAATAAATAAATATTATTTTTTGATATCTCATAAAAGATGAAGGAGAATATGACAGTCTGGGCATTTACGGGTCTTAGGCTGGTTTAAGTGATCACTTTACACACGTGTAACATTCACCAATTCTACCCATTAATGACAACTATACTACACAAATTCTAAAAAAAAATATTAAAAAAAATAAAAATAGCTCCTGTAATTGGAGATAATCCAGATTTTGTGAACAAGTATTTGGACACACTCAAAATGTTTTTAATAAATAAATTCTATCTGACTTCTTCATATTCCTTTCTTCTTTAAGATCAGGATTTATATAGTAATGATGGTAGTAAATAGTAAATAGAATAAGATATAGTAAATGACAAAAATGCGAAGTACCTTTGTGACGATATTTTGTAAAAAAGTCACTTTTTAAATTAGAAAATTATTTTCTCATGAATTTCTACCCAAAAACAAGACTATTTAGGTTATTACTTCATTGAATTATATTTTGATGATGCGGTCGTACTAACAAAATGTCATAAAGGCAGTCAATTTTTGCGCATGAATATATTTGAACGTCAGGAATTTCCCTAAAATTAGCCCCATCCCTTGCGCCGCTCTGCCACCTCAAATAAACCATTAAATAGTTTCAAAGTCGGTAAATAAAAACACAAATCTTTAATACGCGCGTTCGCTGAAAATTTTACGCGATAAATTTACGATAACATGGCAAGTTGAACGTCTTCCTCGAGTAGAAACTTCGTTTCGTCGAGAAAACCAAATAATTTAGGGGAAGGAATTTCCACCCACACGACGTACAGCATGCGTGCGCGATGTGTGGGGGGTCGACACGGCCGGAGAGTGGGCCGGGGACCGAGTAGTCGGGCTGAGGTACCTAAATTGCCTAGTCATTACACGAGTTCTCTCTCTAGTAAAGCGAAGCCCTAGAATCAATAACACAAATTTGCCTTAGCCTCCTTCTAGAGCCTTCCTTGGAAACTTTCCGAGCTTCGGGCGGGCTATGCTCCGAGATCAAATAAGGGTGAATACGCAAGAAATGTTTTTACCTTTCAATATATTTGTGCTGTATTCACCCGAATTTAAATTCCTTACTTTATTCAATATTTTGATGAAAAGGAGCGCAAAGTTAGGTCTCTACATCGCGTCATCGAGTATACAAATAAAGTCGTGTTCTACATGTGTTATGTAAGAACCTCGTACACATAAGCAGTTACAAGGCTTTTGGCTAGCGCAAGTGATCACGTTATAAAACATCTATATTGCATTAATTTTTGAAAGATGCAATATTGTTGGATTGCTTTCATATGGTAGATCTTATTAAGTAGATCATAAGTAAATATAATTTTATACACATAAGCAATTACAAGGCTTTTGACTAGTGCAAGTGATCACGTTATAAAACATCCATATTGCATTAATTTTTTAAAGAGGCGATATTGTTGGATTCCTTTCATATACTAGATCTTATTTAGTAGATCGTAAGTATATGTAATTTAATTAAATTTTATTTTTGATATATTATAATCGGTGAAGATCAAATGACGCCTACCAAAACTACCAATATACCCTGCCTGTATTGCTCCTATTCTCTTATACGGCTGTGAAACATGGCACCTTACAAGGGCTTACAGCAGCCAGGTACTAAGTTTTGAGAATAGGTGTCTGTGGAGTATTTTAGGCGTGCAGAGAATCGACTTTGTGAGGAATAGAGATAAGGCGTAGGACGCAGCAAATCTTGGTCACATCTGTCGTCAAGAAAAGGCTATTCTGTTGGCTAGGCCATGTACTACGCATGTGTCCCGAGAGCCTTAATCAAGCTTGCTTCTTTTACAAGGTCACAGACCACTGCTGACAATTAGTCGGCAGTTATCGTCAGAACTTCGGGACGTAGACCTGACTTGGGAAGATAAGCTGATGGTTAACAGAAAATCCTGAAGACAGTTAGTGGATTCCTTATGATCCACATAGGGAGCTGATGTTGTTTTATCATATTTTTCATTATTTATGATACAATTAACATGCAATACGATCGTTAGAGAGCAGCACACTTTACCTGAATGTTGGGAATAAAAATAAATAAATAAATTTTCCGCTTTGGAAAATTGCATGCAGCAAAATTGTGAAAGTTTTCCCGGATGGTGTAATTTATTTGAGTTGGATTAGAGTGTCACTAAGTTTGGTACTTAAAATCACTTGAAAGTAAATCTCCATAACTCGTTACGAGTTTCATCTTTCTGCTATTCTTAATCTTTACGTGTCACTTCAGCTAGACATTCGTGTTCTACGTTCAACTCTAGCTAAGGGTTGACCCTAGAATAAAATTCATATTAAATAATAATGTTGTTTATTGACATCTCAACTTAGATGAAGAAGAATGTGGAAGTCTGAGCATTACGGGGTTTACGACCGTTATAGGCTGGTTTAATGATCACACGTGTAACATTCAAGACAACCATACTACTCAAATTCTTGGAAGTTCTATATACATGATCTGATTTCGAAACATTTTTCTTGAATCACTAGAATTTCACAAGTAAAAAATTGTTACATTAACAATAATAAACATAACATTACAAAAACAAAAAAAGAAAAAACATTTTTTGACATCTCATCAAAGATGAAGAAGAATATGGAAGTCTAAGCATTTACGGGGCTGACGACCTTCATAGGCTGGTTTAAGTGATCACTTTACACACGTGTAACATTCATCAATTCTACCCATTATTGACAACCACACCACTCAAATTCTATCTCACCAATAGATGTCTTTACATCTCACCAATAGATGTCTCTAGTGAAGTTCTAGTGATTCATGAACAAGGTTTCTTCTGGGCATTTACGGGGCTGACGACCGTCATAGGCTGGTTTAAGTTATCACAAGTTTTGTTTTGTGAACAAGTATTTGGACACACTCAAAATGTTGTAAATAAATTATCTGGTCAAATTATAAGCTCAAATAATAAAAATGAAAATTGTATTTTCTGGCGTTTCTCATGTGTGTGATTATAATCCAGGATTCAGACTTCACATACTAATATAAGAGTTTCTGCTTAGTAAAAAAGCTTATTTACATCTCACCAATAGATGTCTCTTGTAAAGTTCTAGTGATTCAAGAACAAGGTTTCTAAATTGGTTCATATATATAGAACTTCCGAGAATTTGAGTAGTGTGGTTGTCAATAATGGGTAGAATTGGTGAATGTTACACGTGTGTAAAGTGATCCCTAAACCAGCCTATGACGGTCGTCAGCCTCGTAAATGCCCAGACTTCCATATTCTTCTTCATCTTTGATGAGATGTCAAAAAATTCATAAATATTTGTGAGTGTAAAATAAATTAAAAAAATGATTTAAAAATATAAATGCTAAGAAATAAATTATTGTTTTGTGTTTTCGACATATGAATGTATGTTACGCGGTTGAAATTATTAGATCGAGTGAGTCAACGCCAAAATACGTTAGTCTCGATAACAGAGATGCGCAGATTGTAAGAACTACAGATGTTCTCATCAACAGGTGAATTCACAAATATGTGTTGTATATTGTATTTTCACCTGTTGATGAAAACATCTATTGTTTTGAAACTAGTTTAGTAATAAATATACATAAAACCCTTATCCGCACCCCAATGGTGCATAGGGCACTACGTCATATAAGCGCAGTGTTATCTTGATCGTTTACGCATGAAGGAAAGGTGATCAGCCCTCCGCTTCAGGTAATATTGAATTAATATAACTGAAAAAATCACTTATTTTTATTTTACCCCCCGTGGAAATCGAGCCCGGGACCTACGGAACGGTAGCAGAGCGTGCTGACCATTACACTACGGAGGCGGACTTTTTAAAATATACAAAATATTTTTCAAATGGAGAAAAACCATTCAGGTTTTACGTAAAAAGATCGGTTGCACAGTAAAAAGTTCAATAAGTGGCTTGATAGTTAATTTTAATACATTGTATTATATTTTTAAACTTTGAAAACGATCCTCTGAAAAATCATGTTTTTTGAAATATGTAGTTGTTAAAAGGAGTGAGAGTGAGAGAGAGATATATGTACACATAATATTTCCATTTCAGTATAACTTTTTGACAGCTAGTTACCATCTCCCCGTAGCTAGAAGCAATTTCGTATTGAGTGCGGATTTCAAGATCTAACAATGAATTTTGACTTTCGTCGTCTCGAATATTCCCAAGTTATTGACTGAAATCTGTAGGAAAGTACAGATTTCATTATCTGTTTGTAGTCTCAAACAAATTTAAAATTAAGACGTTCTTCTCGAGAGAAATTATCTCTGTTAAGCACAAGGGTGGAAATATTCAAGGAGATATTTCGAAAACACAGTTGATTCGATTCATTGTGATGGGCCTGTTTTTAATATTTATTTAAATTCTTTTGTTGGTACCATGTATTAAGAGTACTTGCACAGGGTATATGCAATGTTAAAATAATTAATTAAAAGAATTAATTAATAATCCAGATTTTGTGAACAAGTATTTGGACACACTCAAAATGTTGTAATTAAAAGAAGCTATTTTTGTATTATTGAGAATTCACTTGGTAGTTTAACAAATTCTTTAAATTCGTTGTGGCCCATGTTTCGATGCGACCGTAAAAGTGGAGCAGAATGCATCGAAACACGCGTCACGTCGGATTTTAAGAAAAAGTAAAGTTAAAAGTGAAATTCGAATTATAATTGTAAAATATTACCACAAAGTTGACTAAGAATTATTAAAAAAAAAAAAAAACTAAAATAGAGCATTCATTTTTATTTTGTTTCTATTCACAGTGCTTGTAATGCACTATTTATTTATATATATATATATATATATATATATATATATATATATATATATATATATATATATATATATATATATATATATATATATATATATATATATATATATATATATATATATATATATATATATATATATATATATATATATATATATATATATATATATATATATATATATATATATATATATATATATATATATATATATATATATATATATATATATATATATATATATATATATATATATATATATATATATATATATATATATATATATATATATATATATATATATATATATATATATATATATATATATATATATATATATATATATATATATATATATATATATATATATATATATATATATATATATATATATATATATATATATATATATATATATATATATATAACGTGGTAATATTTTTCTTTGTAAATTGGGTGTAAATAATATGTAAAGTGGGTGTATAATAATAAAATAAACAATGTGTTGCTTTGTAATTAAAGTTTATAATTAAAGTTTATTCTTAATTTATCTTTATAATAATTTTCTATCTGTCTATCTGATTCTGACAGTTCAGAATATTATTTTTTTCTATCGGATCTCTTTTGTTTTATTCAGTGCGACGCATGCGACATCTGGTGGTAGAACTGTTTTATGTAGGTAATATTTGTAAGTACTTAATAAAATGTATAGGTAGGTACCTAGGTATTTTATTACATATATATATATATATATATATATATATATATATATATATATATATATATATATATATATATATATATATATATATATATATACATATAAATAAGGGTGTGTTATTATTTAGACGTCCCCGCAATGGAAAAAGGAAGTAAATTTAATGCGGTTTAAGATTAATCGTTAAACCAGGAGAATTTTCAAGAGCATTAAAACAAAAATATATCCTTTTCACATAAATAATTAATTATGGGTTCAACAAAAACATTCGGATCATCATTAGTTTGCGAAGAAGGTATTTAAATATTCCATTCTGATGGAGAATAATTTATTCCGGTCCAACATTTCGGACGGGTCGTAATCCCATTTTTATACAAAGAATCCTGGAGCAGTCTCATCCCATTCCTGTTAGCCTGGTATCCCTCTAGCCATTCATTCAATGAGGCCGCGAGCTCAGTTTTGATTAATGAACCGAAGCGATAGATGCTTCTATCTCAAGTCCTGGGGTCAGGGTATTAAATTCACGTTTGGTATTATCAGATGCATTTTTAGATTTGATTTTTGTACTGGCATTCTTTGGTGGAACTGCATTTTATTCAATTTTATACAATACTTGTACTTTCAAGCTGAATGCAGTTGAAATTCGTTCTGTCATACGAATGTGCGACTATATTATTATGTATATCAATCGACGTCATTATATCAATCTGCCACATCTTGTCACACATACGCACCGATTATTTCGAGATTCTAAGTACTTGATTATGCCGCCTCCGTAGTGTAATGGTCAGCACGCTTGGCTACCGTTCTGGAGGTCCCGGGTTCGATTCCCAAGGGGGGTCAAATAAATATAAGTGATTTTCACACTGTAATATTTATTCAATATTACCCTGAACTGGTACCTGAAGCGGAGGGCTGATCACCTTTCCTTCATGTGTAAACGATCAAGATAACACTGCGTTTAAACGAAGCAGTGCCTTATGCACCATTGGGGTGCGGATAAGGGTTTTAATATTATTTTATATGATTATGCCAAGTTTTCCTCAGTCTTCTTCTGCTTCTTTTAAAAACTATATTTGCCTTATAAATTTGTTTTATTATTCTTTCTTTACTCATTCGATTCAAATGCACAAATCGTCTCAACACATCTTTCTTAATTTGTTCGTGTGAAATGCTCTAAATATTTCCAAATATTAGAAATTAAAAAGGCAATTAATAATAATTTACAACTAATAAATACACAAGTAAAAGATTTTTCTAAAAGTTCGTTATTATATATGTTTCCAATCACTCAACATCCCTGATCCTTATTGACAGTGACTGCTAATCAACACAAAAAATTAGGCCACTTTAGATCTATCCAAGCTGCTTTGCCTCACGGTCAAAATATTTTAAATTTTGTATAGATAGATAGTATTTTAGTATATCAGTCTTGATAATGAAACGGTTACCTTCGAATCCGGTAGACATTTTAATTGAGCTATAATAAAATATTTATAGTGATTTTAAAGCAAAGTTACATTTTAATTATAAAATGGAAAATAACCAAGTTAGTGCTTCAAATATAAATTATAGAATAACTATTATTTTTTGACATCTCATCAAAGATGAAAAAAAATATGGAAGTCTGGGCATTTACGGGGCTGACGACCGTCATAGGCTGGTTTAAGTGATCACTTTACAAACGTGTAACATTCAGCAATTCTACCCATTATTGACAACCACACTACTCAAATTCTTGGAAGTTCTATATATATGCACCAATTTAGAAACCTTGTTCTTGAATCACTAGAACTTCACTAGAGACATCTATTGGTGAGATGTTAAGAAGCTTTTTTAATAAGCAGAAACTCTTATATTATTATGTGAAGTCTGAATCCTGGATTATAATCACACACATGAGAAACGCCAGAAAATACAATTTTCATTTTTATTATTTGAGCTTATAATTTGACCAGATAATTTATTTACAACATTTTGAGTGTGTCCAAATACTTGTTCACAAAACAAAACTTGTAATAACTTCAGCCTATGACGGTCGTCAGCCCCGTAAATGCCCAGACTTCCATATTCTTCTTCATCTTTGATGAGATGTCAAAAAATAATATGAAAATAACTCCTGTAATTGGAGATGATCAAGATTTTGTGAACAAGGATTTGGACACACTCAAAATGTTGTAAATAGAACAACTATATTTGAAAATCTAGGTCCGTGCATGAAACACGTGTTCCGGAAACTGAGTTCCGGATACCACACGTGGTCTCTCGGGTTACATTACGTTACATTGTGATCGATTTATCTGCATTATCTTTCATAATATATGGAACGGAGATATCTTTATACTCCCGTCTAGGGTGATAAAAAGAGCAATTCATATCGCTCATGTACTCTTCATTCATATAAACGATATTTTCATGTAAATACAACGGAAAATACCCCCATTTCCATGTAAAAATTTACAATTCTCCTTCATTAGGTACTTGATGTAAAAATATGTCGTTCGGAATGTGTTAAATGTATAAATATGGCCCATTTTGCTAAAAACAATTATTTATTTATTTATTTACGACAAAGGCTAATTTTACATATAAATATTACAAATATATAGAAAGTATCACACTTAGAAAATACAGACACTCTACCCCGGACGTTTACTGAATAACTTTTACTGAATGACGTTTACGTTTTGTGAATCTACAGTTATTTTACCTCTAGTTGTTATGTTTGCTAAATAAATATAATAATAATAATAATAATAAAACCCTTATCCGCACCCCAATGGTGCATAAGGCACTGTGTCATATAAACGCAGAGTTATCTTGATCGTTTACACATGAAGGAAAGGTGATCAGCCCTCCGCTTTAGGTACCAGTCCAGGGTAATATTGAATAAATATAACAGTGAAAAAATCACTTATATTTATTTTACCCCCCTTGAGAATCGAACCCGGGACCTACAGAATGGTAGCAGAGCGTGCTGACCATTACACTACAGAGGCGGACGAAATAAATATAAATCAGGGGTAAAATAAATATGAACATAAATAAAATAAATATGTTTAAAGTAATATAAATATGAACAAAAATAAAATAAAATAAAATAAATATGAATAAAAATAAATCAGAGGTAAAATAAATATAAATATTAGTCCGCCTCCGTAGTGTAATGGTCAGCGCGCTCGGCTACCATTCTGGAGGTCCCGGGTTCGATTCCCAGAGGGGGGTCTAATAAATATAAGTGATTTTTTCGCTCTTATATTTATTCAATATTACCCTGGACTGGTACCTGAAGCGGAGGGCTGATCACCTTTCCTTCGTGTTTTAACGATCAAGATAACACTGTGTTTATATGATGCAGTGCCCTATGCACCATTGGGGTGCGGATAAGGGTTCGAATGAAAAAATAAATATGAACGGTCGGTAGTTATAAGAATTGAATGTAGTGATAGTAAGTTTAACAACATTTTTGATGTGTATATGTATATTCTTCTTCATCTTTGTTGAGATGTCAAAATGTTAAAATAACTCCTAAGTTGAAAAACCCATATTAGTGTACAAGGATTTAGACACACTCAAAAGGTTGTAAAAAATAGATTCATTTCATTATATATTTTAATCCTTTATACCTACACCCAAAAATTACAATAATACCCATATCTCATATATTTTTCGCATTTTCACCGTTTTTATATCTCGAAATTTAAACCAAAACAAAAGCATAATTAAATATTACCACATTTTTCGTGAAAAAGAATATTCCTGAAATAAATAAAGGCGTTTTTTAAATTATTATTTTTCACATGGTGAAACCCAGTATTTGTTACGATCTTTAATGACACGTGCTTCGATGCATGCAACTCCGTATAATATTGAGTAAATCGAAACACGTATTATGATAGATTTGAATAAATATTGATATTATTAAGTAAAACTTAAACTTCAATTGGATAGGTTAATTATCAAAAAATGTTACGGTTACGACGAAACCCGGTTGCTGGTCAAATAAAATTCACGTGGAAAAATTACAAAGTTGTTATTTTAGTATTTAAAATGCAATTCCACCAAGAAATATCAGTACAAAACTTAAATGAATGCTAAGGCACTTGAATACATATGTGGTGTTCAATATTTTAATCTCCTTCTATGGTAGAATCTGAATAATTTATTCCATATTTTTACAACCTTTGAGAAGTTACATGTTTTAACAAGGCGTACGTTTTAATGTAAAATTAATGTAAACACGAAGATATGAGAAAGCACTTAAAACAATGAAGGGTAAGTTTCATGGAGGATAAATAAAGACAAGATTAGTTCCCTCTTCATCCCTAAACGTAGTATTTTGTAAAGGCTCTTGAAAGAACAGACTCGTAATAAATATTAAGATTTTCAACGTTCCGAAAGCTCTGAAACGTGCTTATATATTCCAACAACGTTTTAATATCGTACTTATACCATTTTAATGATATAACGCCAGCTTATATAAAGAAGAAATTTGATTTGTACATTTTTCGCTAACGTCACATCTTTTCTGACAAAAAATGAAAGGCGCTAAAATTTACGTGAAAGTAGTTTAAAAAAAGCATGTTTGAAATTTAAATTAAATAACTCGACACTGGCTAGAATACTCTAAGGGTGAAAAGCCATAATAAAAGAAGGTTTTTTTTAAATTAAAAATCTACGCCCCTTGATTTTGCTTTAGAAAATTCGTATTTAGATTATTATACATTATTATTATATATGTAGATAAATATCTTTAAGATTTAAAAGAATTTCTACATTTTTATTTAAATTAAGATATACATATAAAGCTAACCTGGCAGTACATAACAGTCTTGGTTCCAACCCTAATATATGAAAGTGAAGCATTGGAGTTGGCAAAAAAGGATGAAAGTAGACTGAAAGTAGACGAAATGCGGCAAAGCGATGCATGATAGATGTTTGAATGAAATAAGGAAGGATAAATTATGATGCTATGGTGGTGACGTGTAGTATTGTTTGCATGCTGTTGTAGTGATTGTTCTGACGAAGAGATGGCTACGTGCCGAAACCGGTAGGCAAAAAATCTCGTTGAGTTGTTATATACTAATATTAATACCATTTTTGTAAAAAAAAAGTTAACACCGTTTTATAAAATTAAAGACTTTGTTTCAATTTCTGTAAGCAAGACCTTTAAAATAAAAATCAACTCTTTTAGTGAAAATATATTCGGGAAAACGATTTGAAAATTACCCTACAAGTGTTTTATGGAAAACGAAATGTTGAGCCCGCAAAAACATTTGGAATGCTATTAATAACATACCTCACTCCATTTTCAGTAGAATGAAAACTTATCACACAGATATTTCACAGTTTCAGGAGTATTATTCAGGAAACCGAGCAGCGCTGTTAAGTGCCTACACAGGTTGATTAAAAATGATAACTTAAAGACGCAAGTAATATGTGATTAACTGTGCGTAAGCATGTAACAACTCATCAGTGAATGGATAAATATCACGTTGTGTGATTATTAGCTAATAAATAAATATGAAAAATCCCAAGACTATCATCAACTTACTTAGAAACTTACTAATATAAAAATTTAAAAACTTTGTATTTGTAAAACGAACTTCCATTCTAAACACAAGTATCTACTTTATTAGAGAAGTAGAAAAGTTATGTTTAAATATTTTATATATTTACCAAACTTGTATTTAAATATGTAATTTGTAACAAAATCTTTATTACAATAAAAAAATTTAGAGACGTCAAAAGATGATATACATTTAAATTTTAATTCATTTAATATATATTACAGTACGTAGAACAAGATACAAAAAGAGAGTCTTTGAGATGATACGAGTATTTTGTAAAAAAAAAGCGCTTTATGAATTATCCAAATATTATCAAGAATGTAGTAGCACGTTTTCCGTAAAGTTTTCCTTCTATGGAGATCCTACACCTGTATTTATATTATCGCCAATTTTCATTTGTTAAGCAACCCTTGTAAGGGAGTTTTCAGTATAAATTGTACTCTTAAATGAGATGTAGATTCTATTAGATACAAATACACGTACTTCAGGGCATAAAGTAGCCCAAAAATAGTATTCGTGGCATAGCGGTCGGTCGGAATGTCACCTTAATTTCAGTCGGGCAGGAGACGAACATGCTTTTGGGGGATAAATGACATTAGCCACCCGGTGGCGGTGTCATGAAGAGTTCGTTATTAGGGTTGTTATATAGCTTTAAATTGTGGTGAGCAAAGTTCCCGGGAAAGAGGATGCTCAGAAGCGAGGTCGGGGATGAGGGTTGTGAGTATGACTAAGGACAACCGAGGGCTCAGTGCCAATGAAAGCCAAGTCACAAAATATTATCTAAACATATATCGTAGTCATACAGGATAAAGTGACCAAGTGCATTTCTTACAAAAACATGATCATTGACTATTTGATATCTTACTAGCTTAATATTGCCCTGAAAAATTCCAAAGGATTTTAAACTTGGACGTATAATATATTGACTTGGTAAAAATGTCTAACTGCATGTTTATTTTCTTACCAAGCAAAAGTGACTTAAATGGCCCTCCTGAACATTTTAGTAGTTGGTCACTTTCTCCTGTACGACTACGATATCTTAACCATAATAATAATATTCTATATATAAACGAGTATATATAAAAATATATATATATATATATATATATATATATATATATATATATATATATATATATATATATATATATATATATATATATATATATATATATATATATATATATATATATATATATATATATATATATATATATATATATATATTTATTTGGAATTTTTTTTATTTTTTAATTTTGTTTTGTGATACTTAAGTCTAATTAGCTGTCAAATCATAGATCGTGTTTCTAAGAATAAATAAAAACATGAAAAATAGCATTTTGCTGCTATCATTTTAATTAATTGCGTAAGTTACAAAAACAACTGAAGAAATATATATTTGATTATTTGTTTTTCAAACGAATGAACGCACTATTTTAAATTATTATGAGAAATTATTATTAAGAAAACGACACATATTTTATTTAATCACTTGTAAAAGTTTACAATATTTTTAATTATAACAATAAAAAAATCACTTACCACAAATAGGCGCCTTTCATTCAATCTGAAAACAGAAAGCAAACAAATAAATACACAATAATATACTTGTTTTAAAAAAAATCTAAAACCACAAAAAAACATTGTTTTTTTGTGGTTTTAGATTTCACTTCATTATATGTAATATCATGAAAATAAGTTTGGGATAATATCACTACGTATTATCGTAAAGTATTTTACTATATTATAACTTGTTTATAATGTTAAACGGCTTCGAAACCAACGGCTTCTTCCACAAGGCTCACGGAAGAGGCTATTTGCTTCGAAACCAGTCGAAATTATTATGAATATAAAAAAAGAAAAATGCATTAAAAAAATTATAAACATTTTTACTATACTGATAGACGGTAAACAGTAAAGCGTCACAGGTTCCATTCATTAAAAAATATTAGATGCTTGTGTAAATCTTTTCCAATTCTTACTACCCTACCTTTTATTATTCCTCATAAATAAATCATTAAATGTTTAATTTAATATTTAAGTCTTCTCTGACTCCCTTTTTTTTAGATGGGAGTTGCATTTATTATTTACCTTGCTTATTATTTAGCTTACTAACTTAAAAAAAGAGTTTTATCTGACTCCCTTATAATTGCTATAAAATATGAAATTATTCACTTAGCTGTCTTTTGGTATGAACCCTTCATCCAAGGACGATCGAGGGTGGCTATGGACGGCTAAAGACAATTTATTTATTTGTATATCGAGACCCTTCGTAATAAAATATTTGAAATACCTTTATTCGCAAAAGGTAGATTTTACCTCGGAGCCGAGCTCACGTGCATAGTTTCTATTATTGCTTTAGTAAAAGCTTGCGGATGAAATATAATTATTCAATATCGGGCTTGGTTATTCAGTTGGTGGGAACGAACATAACTTTAGTAATTTAGCAGATTACAAACAGAGATATATCCAATTAATTTATTTTCGACACAGGTTCCTTTAGTAAAGATAAATACATTGAAAAGCCTCCGTAATTAGGGTTGAAATATTTATAATTATTTTGATGGAATTTGTCGGAATTCAAGAAATAAAATACCATGTCTTGATATCTCAACAAAGATAGAAAAAAAGTCAGGGTTGGCATAGTTACAAGGCTTATGACCTATGATAGGTTGGTTAGGTGATTACTTTACATACGTGCAACATGAATGGTTAAACCATTTGGTCGCAAGCCCATAAATGCCCAAAATTCCATATTTTTCTTCATCTATGCTGAGATGTCGAAAAAATGCAAAAACTCTTAATTAGAGATAATCCAGATTTAAAAAGTTGAAATTCACCATTCTACACATGATTGATAACCACACTACTCTAATTTTTATTACTCCTATATATATCTTAAATCTCGCGACGCTTTACTTGTGAGTTTTCTGGAGCCATCTATGGCTGGCTTCAGAAACTTTTTACTAAGCAGAGCTTTTTATTTAAATCTGAGATCCTAACAGGATTATTTAACAAACTAGAAGAAGCCTGAAAATATGATTTAATTTAACCAGATTATTTTATTCACAACATTCTAGGGTATCGAAAATAATCATTTAACCAGTATATGGTAGGTCACAAGCCCTGTAAATACCCAAACTTCCATATTCTTCTTCATCTATTTTGAGATATCAAAATGTAAAAATAACTTCGAAATTGAGAAAACCCAGATTTGTGAATAAGTATTTGGACACATACAAAATGATATAAATATGTTTAAAAGCTGCTGTCCCCAAAATTGGCATACAGTCACATTTTTTTACCCGGCTTATCAGGCTACCAGGATATTTAAAGTTACACCAGAATGCAGGATTTAGCAGTACTGGGGCGTAAATAAAGCAGAAA
Source organism: Brachycentrus maculatus (assembly GCF_059751285.1). Taxonomy (NCBI): domain Eukaryota; kingdom Metazoa; phylum Arthropoda; class Insecta; order Trichoptera; family Brachycentridae; genus Brachycentrus; species Brachycentrus maculatus. The sequence continues at coordinate 405,837 of NW_028280900.1, read as the reverse complement.
AAACATTCCTTTGAAACATCGTAATCCAATATATTCATCTATGATTTTCTCAGCAGGCAAAAAGGTATGGGCTGAAATCTAAAGGGATTCGTCCCCTTACTTCTAACCATAAAACCTTAGATCAAAATATTTCTCTTACAAAACCCAGGGGTGGACTTCGGCAGAGGCAGTTTTGGAGCCTGTCATTTATGTAGCGCATTGGATCATAAGATGCACTTAGTATAATGATTTCGCTAAAGTACTTGATTCGGTGAATTACTTATTTTTACTCGAAAAATATGAAATATCAGGATGTACCAAATCCCAATTTCATTGTTTAAGTCGAGTTATTTGTGCGATAGGCAGTATGCAACATGTTTGTTATGGAAAATATAAATCGAAGAATTTTTTTTTATTTTGTCTGGTGTACCGCAGGGCTCGAACCTAGGACCTCTACTAATGTACTTTTTTTTTAAAATAACGTATTTAATTTTATGAAATTTTCTTAATTTTTGCTTTTTACCGTCATGTGAGTTTTTCGAGGAAGATATAGTTTTCTGTGTCCCATGTGCCCATACCATACAAAACTAAAAGCACCGTATTTGGCTGATCGAATAGGGTCTAATAGAACCTGGATCACCCTTAGTCCGCTACTGACAGTGTTATAAAAATTCGTAACTAAAAACACACAAACTAAGGCCGGAATGATAAAACCGCTTTAAGATAAAACAGTAACAGTAGGGACGTAAAATTGAAGAGGAAATAACAGATAAAGGAAATATAGTGAAAGATAAATTTTCCATCTGAGACGGAAAGAAACTTATCGTTATGGTTTTTTATCCTTCCGCTATTTAACAGTCGGAGTTTGTATACAAGCAGTACACAACGGAGTCTTGGTTCCAACCCTGATGTATGGAAGTAAAGCATGTAGTTGGCAAAAGGAGGGTGCAAGTAAACTGAATGCAGTCAAAATAAGATCTTTTAGACGAATGTGCGGCAAAACGATGTATGATTAGATGTTCGAATAGTGAAATAAGGAAATAATGAAAGGTTGAGATAAGACAACATTATGAATGGTGTGTTGAGATGTTTGGATATGTGGAACAAATAAGTAAGAAAAATACGGAAAAATAAATTTATGCAGGAATTGTGGTTGGTAAAAGGAGCGGAGGAAGACAGAGGAAAACTCGGCAAGATCGAGTAAGTAAAATACTTGGATGCGTGTGTGTATGAGGAATATGAAAGGGGCGAAGAATTTTAACAAAGATAGAGTAGTGTGGCGTTCTATTCTCTCTGCCTACCCCGGCGGATAGATAGCCTCTGATAAATGTCGAGTGAGTTGTTTGTATCGTGAATACCTTTCGCAAGAGCGGTTGCGATGTCACAGCGTCTTTCAAAAGTTTGCGCCTTGAAAAACTTAGCAGATAACCGAAATGCACGACTCGCTAAAAAAGTTTGGCAGAAGAAATTGTCATAATGTTTGACTTCGTGGCTTGATGGAGATTCTCACTAATGTTCATTACATCTCGCGTCTTTTCGTCGACTCGTATGAAATGCGTTTACAAAATTCTAACAACGCCGTGTACATGTCGCTCACTCCTTTCAAGAACGTCATAAATCAAAAAACTTGATTCTTCAGGAGAACGTTTTCAAAGTTTAAAAATATAACACAATGTATTAAAAATAAATATCAAGCCACTTATTGAACTTTTTACTATGCAACAGATCTTTTAAAGTAAAACCTGAAGGTTTCATCTCCATTTGAAAAATATTTAAGTATACTTAAAAAAAATAATTATACAATACCTTTTCTTCAAAATGCAAAAACAACATTTTCTGCCCTGTAGCGGGTAAATATTAAGTAAAAATATGGCTCTTTTGCTGGGATATAGTATATTTCTGGGCATGTGTGATACGATCATAAATATAAGAAAGAAAGCCTTACACATTTTGAAGGTATTACAAAATATAAACTATTTTATTTGGATATAAATAAACCGAAGTATAGTGCGGAATAGAAGCCGATAGGATGATAAATATGTTCTGCAATAACAGCCTCTATCAGAATCTTCGGTAAATAATGGTTACGTGTTATGTTTGGTCAGTACTTTGGAAGAAGTCAAATCATGAACCCTCAAAATCGACCGATTACAGGCATTCAAAATGTTGGTATATTGTATAAAGTTACGCATTCCATGGACCGATTGTCAGCTTCGCAAATATGCTCCAAAGAGCAAGAGCAGGGAGACAGTTGCTGACTGATATCAAGGTCCGGAAGGTGTCCTATCTGGGGCATGTGCTGAGAGGAGGGAAGTACGAGCTGTTGCACGTAATCATAAAAGGCAAAATAGAGGGTCGAAGAAACGAGGTGTGGGCAGAAGACAGAACTCCTGGCTCCGGAGATTGTATATACGAGATTGGACGGGGATCATGACCGTTACGAGGTCTATTTAGAGCTACCTAAGACAATTACCCTCAAGTGATAGTTGACGTTAGGGGAACCTGACATGGCACGAACATCTCTGACGATATATCTATTATGTATATTCTGTTGATAATAATTCCTTAAAGGATTCAAACCATTATTGTGTACTAAATTTAAGACTGCTTCTTATTCTTCTTCATCTTGTTATAGGCCTTGTGGCATATTTTTACGAGGGATTAGCCTCCTGTGATGTTGATTCCCAGCTATCGACCCATCTCATTGGTGTTCTGCATGGGAGTCGTCCACCATGGGGTCGGCAGTACAGTGCGATGTGAGATGATTCCATTCTCCTCATATACGCATACCATTGTCTCCTTCGTTGCCCCACCTAACGACATCTTCGATCTCGCATATATCCCTGATCCTGGCGTTTCTTACCCTATCTCGAAGATTCTTGCCTGATATGCTTCTTAGGGTCTTCATTTTCAACACACTAAGCGCGTTTTTTTGTGCCAACCAACGGTGTCCGCTCTACTTTCGATCCCGTACGTTATGATGGGTCAGACACAAGTTTTGTAAATCTTGATTTTGCTGCCTATCTTCATCTCAGGATTTTTCCACATAGCATTTTTCAGGCATCGTGAGATGGCTGCAGCCTTGTTTACTTTTGGACTACTTGTTATAATATTGTCTCTGAATTTCCAAATCTTACGAATAAAAAAATACAATTATAAAACCATTCCCGTGAGTGCATTTCCTGTTTTCCATGGACCAAGTTTTCCCTTTTTTAATTTTTAAATTTAAACACTCGGCTACGGAGCGAGCGCTCCAGAAAGTTTAACGCTTTATTTCTGTCCTTGTACTTTATATTCTGTGACCGTTGCATTTAATTGTGGTTAGGTTACATAATGTACACGTTAAGGATTACCCCTTGAGCGCCAAAGAGGGGATGGGGATCATCACTAGCGGCGGACGCAGCGTCTGACGTAATCTCTTTTAAAAATAATATTTATTAGTTGCCCAAGAAATATATCCTTTATTTTTTGACATCTCATCAAAGATGAAGAAGAATATGGAAGTGTGGGCATTTACGTGGCTGACGACCGTCATAGGCTGGTTTAAGTGATCACTTTACACATGTGTAACATTCACCAACTCTACTCATTATTGACAACCACGCTACTCAAATTCTTGGAAGTTCTATATATATATGAACATTATTCAATTATGAAATTTTGAAACATTATTCTTCAATCACTAGAACTTCACTAGAGACATCTATTGGTGAGATGAAAAATGTTGTAAATAAAATTTATCCTCGTCTATTATGTACTAGGATTTATAGCATATTCGGCTTATATATACTAAAATTTATAATATTTTTTCTTCCCCTAACCCTTATCCGCACCCAATGGTTCATATGGCACTGCATCGTATAGAAACAGTGTATCTTGATCGTTAAATACACGATGGTGATCAGCCTTGCGTCTAGGGTGATATGAAATTAATATTACACTGAAAAATCACTAATATTTATTTTAACCCTCTTGGGAATCAAACCCGGGACCTCTACCCAACATGGAGTTGGCAAAAGAAAGATGAAAGCAGACTGAAAGCAGTCAAAATGCGATCCCTTAGACGAATGTGTGGCAAAACGATGTATGATAGATGTTCGAATAATGAAATAAGGAAAGAATGAAAGGCTGAGATAAGCATTATCGATAAAATTAAGAAAGGTGTGTTGAGATGGTTTGGAAATGTGGAGCGTATGAGTGAAGAAAGAACGGTTAAACAAATTTATGAGGCGAATGTAGTTGGAAAAAGAAGCAAAGGACGACCGAGGAAAACTTGGCACAATCAGATATGTCAAATACTTGAAAGCGGCCGGGTCAGGAGCCGTAAAAATCGTCGGGTATGTATGAGGATATGCATGAATGTAGAAAAGGCAAAGAATGTTTGCAACAGAGTGGTGTGGCGTTCGATTCTCTCTGCCTACCCCTGCGGGGAAGCGGCGTGATGGTTAGTTAGTTAGTTAGTTTTTTATAATTCAATGGATTCAATATCTTATATCAATCAAGATTTGTCACATAGTTAATTTATTATATTTGTATTTTTTAAATGTTAATGATCTTTATGCCCAATTACCTCATCTATTTTTGGGTATATACCCTTGTAAGAATTTTTATAATAATAGTGATGTGATCAATGAATTGTTTTTTTTTTACAAAAATATAACCGCTCATCGAAATTTTTATCTACTGGTTTTGTGACGCCTCTGTCTCTTCGTCAGGACAATCACAAAATAAGCATTCAAACAATACTACATCACTACAATTTTGTGTAGTTGTGTGTGAATAGTAGTAACATGTAGTATAGTCAGCATGTTGGTGTAGTGATTGTCCTGACGAAGAGACAGGTACGTCTCGAAACCTGTGGACGAAAATTACGTTGAGTGGTCATACTAACATTACTAACATTTTTGTGAAAAAAAGAGAAATAATATGAGTTTATGTATGGTTTAACTCGTCAATTTAATTTAATTGTTAAAAAAGAATCATTCGAATAGTACAAAAAATTACCCCTTACATAAATATAATGTAAAGTTTCAAATAAATTTATTTCTACAAAATAACTAAGATGGTTTTCTTCGTATTAAGTTTACTGTGTCGCCTTCTTTTAAAATCCGCCAGATCCAAGTTTATAAGATTTTTAAATAAATACCCTATCGGAATGCCAATTGTGGGTTTTATTGTTTAAAATATTTATATACGTGAAAACCCTGCTAAAAATACTTAAAAATAGCGGTGTATTTCAAATTCCGATTTATTCATGAAACTTGCCTTCTGACCCATATCTGTCAATCAGAGAGCGAGAATAGGTCAAAAATTAATATGACGTCATTAACGGTTTGTGTTTTGTGTTTTTTTATATACTGAAAAAAATTCTCTATTTCATATATTTAAAATTCTCTATTTCATAATATTTTATCTAAAGATAGACAAATTTTTAAAACCTGAATTGTACGGGGAGAATTTAGCATTTTTGTAAAATCGACTTGCATGGATCTGGCGGATTTTGAAAGTTGGCGACACTCATGAAATAAAATCTCTTTTTACTTTAAAGTTGAAGTATGTGATTTTTAACGTTTTTCGAGTACAGTATTTAAATAAAATTTAACGTTCAAATGGTGCTTTTGAATTCCCTTACAAAATTCGAATAAATATAAAAAAAACTTTGTAATTTTTAATCATTTATAAAGAGCCTTTTTCGTAACAAGGAGGAGCTTCAAGGGCACTTTGCTGTGATTAAATTGGCAATAACAAGGTCGAAAGTTAAGAACAAATCACCCTTATAAGCAGGGAAGCTCCTAAATTAATAAGTTATTTGAGCTACCATTTCGCACGTTCGGGGTGGATTTGCAGCTGGTATTAAATGAGCTGTTTTTTGAGTTAATTTTTCAAACACGGCCTAAAGTGCTGTGTTTCGTTCCGAAGTTGGCGCAACCTTATCGTAATTTCTGTACAAACATGATCTAAGAAAAGTGCCAACTTTGCGGGGATAGGAACGGGAGATAATTTTGTTCAGGAACGTGATGTCTCAATTAGCTCATTAGCTCTTCTTGTGCTGTTACCCTGGCAAGCTAAGCGACGTAAAGGGTGCGGGTTCCAACAGTGAACTAGGGGTAGATTCACGACTTAAAAGATGGTGGCTTATATTCACGCACATTAGATACAAGTGAATCTACCAGTGACTAAGACTAGTGATGAAAATAGAAATTTCATTATATTTTTGTAAAAATGTCCGACTGTAATAATTTTATTTTGATGACCTGGTGATGGAATGGTTACCTGAAACCGGTAGTGACGAATTAGTGTTTATTAAAGTGGTATTTCATAAGGTGAACGATGAATGATAAAGAGACTGTTATATTACCATATCAAAAGGTAACAATGCTTTTAATATACAAAAAAAACTTTTATTTATTTTTCATTATAAACATAATCATGAAAAACATTTAAAAATAATGTATTTTTATATCAGTTTTAATAATAATAATAATAAAACCCTTATCCGCACCCCAATGGTGCATAGGGCACTGTGTCATATAAACGCAGTGTTATCTTGATCATTTACACATGAAGGAAAGGTGATCAGCCTTCCGCTTCAGGTACCAGTCCATGTTAATATTGAAAAAAATCACTTATATTTATTTTAACCCCCTTGGGAATGGAACCCGGGACCTCCAGAACGGTAGCCGAACGTGCTGACCATTACACTATGGAGGCGGACAAAAATATCAGTTTTACTTGGTAAATATTCCGATTGATAAAAATCTCTGGCAACACGATTTTTGATGCATTCCGCATCATTTTCAACCACCGTTTGGTGATTGAAACACTGAAAATTACACAAAATGGATCGAAACACGTGTCACATTAGATTTTAATAAAAAGTGGTATTTAAAAAGAAAAACATATATTAAACATGTTTAGATACAACCACAAAGTGGCTACCGAATCAATTAACGAAAAAATAGCTTATGTAACTTGGACACTGATAATTTGTGTGATTCCTTTGATGTTAAATTACAATCATCAAATAACATTGATAAAAAAATATAAAAATACTCCTCTTCATCTTTGATGAGATGTCAAAAAATAATATGAAAATAACTCCTGTAATTGGAGATGATCCAGATTTTATGAACAAGTATTTGGTCACACTCAAAATGTTGTTGATAAAAAAGTTGAATGAATACATTTTTGGCAATTTTTACGATAATTTTTTAAGAAGACGGTTATTCATCCCTTACCCTTCTTGCTGCTATTTCTAAATTGGTTGGCCTCCACCTTCCACTCGTTTGCCAGAGCTTAGAAAATTTAGGGGTGCGATCGGAAAACTTAACCAGTTACTAAAAGTTTGTAAAAGCTTACACGTGAGTGAGAAAATGTAGAAAAAGTTACATGCCCTTGAAACGGTTAAAAGGCAGTACAAAATTTAAGCTAACTAACTCGATAATTGTATTGAAAAATAGTTAAATATGGTAAGATTGAGAATCCAGACTGAAAAAAAATTAAAAACTGAAAAAAGACTAAAAAAATATCACAGCTAAATATAAAGTTTCTTGTGTGTTTTTTTTGTAGAAACTTGGTGGTACGTTTTATAAAACTTAATAAAATAAAACTTTGATTTAACCTTTTTTATTTTTGGTACTTTTCTCCAACCGGTTTCGACAAGAACCTTGTCATCATCAAGGATGAACATGTACGGTATGGTTGGAGAAAAATACCAAAAACTATCACTTATTTATACCGTACGGTATTTAAAAATGATGCGGAATGCATCGAAACACGTGTAACAGTAGATTTTAAGAAATAGTGGTATTTACTAAGTAAAACATTAATGAAATATCAAATTACGTTAGTGAGTTTATTTTACGATTTGTAAAAGCCCTATCGTCACAGGAAATTCAGTTTGCGTTTGTTTAATAATGTTTTTCAGTTTTTTAGTTTTTTTTTTTATATAAATATTTCAATAAAGATGTTTTCTGAAAAGGATTTCGCTGGAAGAAACGGTTTCTGCGGTGTTTATTTTTTACCCATTTGTATCTGTGCATTGAATTTATTATTTAGTTCTCCCAGAAGAGACTAATATGGAAACACGTTCTTGTTTGCAGAACTTGTGTTATGCTGAAAATATAAATGAGTTGGCAACTCCGTCCCTCGCGCCCTAACCATATTAGCTCCACACTTTAACTGAAAGGATTTTCGACTTTGGACTTTTCAATCGCTTTTCTACTTAAATCGCCCTGCTCCATTTATTTTGACCTATCTACTCGTAGATGAAGCATATGAAAACCTGTTCATTTATTTTTTGTTATTTAAAACCAACAGAATATTAAGACAAACAGCAAAATATAATAAAAATTCGAA